>NW_015386216.1:280128-368258 GCF_001527695.2 Protobothrops mucrosquamatus | reverse complement strand
AAGGAATAATGGAGAAGATCTTAAAAAAGACAGAAAACAGCCCCCAGAAACCAACCCCAGACCCCCTCCCCAAGCAGAAACAAGGCAGAGGCCAGCTTTTAGAAATGCAAATGTTAATAATCCATTCAGGAAGGTTGGAGCCAGGAAGCTATTAGGAAGACAAAGACACCTAAAATCTACATACCCCCACTCAAATTCTAAGGTCAGGAGACATAATAGGATTAACCCACCAATACCAAAAGTGCACACTCAGACTCAGGTCAAAGTACATGACACAGGAAATACAAAGCCTCAAACAGGAACAGGAAACAACCTCAAGAGCCCCAGAAGGTATAAAAACCCACCACTCCCTGCTACATGTGGTCAGTTTTTCCCAGAGCCATCTTTCTATCTGGCTCTCCTCTTCAATAAATTGCAACCTTCTTTCTAAAGCAGTCTCCATTTTGATTATTCCCAGCTTGAACTGGACTCTGATGAAGATTTTTCTTTCTACAGATTACTGTATTCATTTGAGGAATAAACTTTAGGGGAATTGCTGTAGATAAGCTCTTGTGCCTTTCAATTCTACTTCAATCCACTCTTCTGCCTACCTCCCAGTTCATGCACCACACTCCTCAATATCTTGGACACCCGCAACACACACCTGCTTTGGAATAAGCCTCATTGAATTCAGAGAAACCTGTTTGGAAGCCGAAGTGTGGATTACATACAGGCAGAGGACTTGTGGCACTAACATAGGGCTCTGCCTGTGAGCTGTCCAAAATTTTGGGCTATAAAAATGATCCATGCCATCCTGAAGATAATAAGCCACCGTGCACGTTCACACAACACACCTAACCGGCTGGCCAGCAGTTTAACAGAGACACAAAAGTCTTGTAGATTTGAAGATGTCTGAGTTCACATCCTGGGTTGATTTGTGATGCTAGTCTAGAGAAAAGGACTAGGGGTGACATGATAGCATTGTTCCAATATTTGAGGGGCCGCCACAAAGAAGGAGGAGTCAGTGTATTTTCCAAAGCACCAGAAGGCAAGACAAGAAACAATGATGGAAACTGATTAAGGAGAAACTTCCTAACGGTGAAAACAATTAACCAGTGGAACAATTTGCCTCCAGAAGTTGTGGGTGCTTTAACACTGGAAGTTTGTAAAAAGAGATTGGACAGCCACTTGTCTGATATTGGTATAGTTTCTCTTGCTTGAGCAGGGGGTTGGACTAGATGACCTCCAAGGTACATTCCAATTCTGTTATTCAGTTATTCTCTTATTCTGCACCTGCCTAGCCCAAACTTGCAAAATGGGTCCATTTAGGGCAGGGATGTCCAAGCTTGGCAACTTTTAAGACCTGTGGACTTCAACTCCCAGACCTGTGGGCTTCAATTCTCCAGCTAGGCTGGCTGGGGAATTCTGGGAGTTGAAGTCCACAAGTCTTAAACTTGCCAAGCTTGAACACTCCCCTCCCCGCCTCCAATTTAGGATCTGGAGAACCTGCAGTCTTCAGATGATCTTCCTTGGAGAGTTTTTTCCCCAGGGACTTTTCTGAAACACCCTCTCAGAAATAATTACTGTGTTGTTTCTCTGGGTCATATATGTGTGTGTCTATGTGGGTATATGCATACCTTTTTTTGGTCATGTTTATGCAGTGTATATTGGAGGTGGTTACCCTCTGAGAGCTATATGCAAGGAAATCTCATTTTAATGTATGCTGATTAGTACATTTAAAGTGACAACAAAGTTATGATTCTCTTCTCTATTATTCTATTCTATTCTATTCTATTCTATTCTATTCTATTCTATTCTATTCCACCCTATTCTATCCTGTACTATTCTATACTATTACTATTAGCTATACTATACTATAATTATAACCACTACTTTGAGAGCGGGCAACTAAATTTCATTTTTGAGGTGCCGTTGTGCCCACAGTAAAAAAATGATAATAAAGGTTATCTTATCTTATGTTATTACTATTACCTGTACTATACTGTACTATACTGTACTATACTATAACTAAACTGCTATTACTATTACTACCTATACTATACTATACTATACTATACTATACTATACTATACTGCTATTACTATTACTACTACCTATACTATACTATACTATACTATACTATACTATACTATACTATACTATACTATACTATACTATACTATACTAAACTGCTATTACTATTACTACTATACTATACTATACTATACTATAACTATAACTATACTACCTTCCCCGCTCTCCAGACGCAGCAGCTCCACTCCCTGCCCGAGACAGAATCGGCCACCGTTCATCCCAAACCCTCCACAGACCGGCCGACAAACGGACCGAGATCCCCCCCCTCTCCCTCCCTCCGGCGAGCCCTCGCAGCACCACAAGCCCGACCCGGCCTGGCTCCTCCTTCTCCTCCTCCTCCTCCCGGGGCCCCGTGACGCCTCTCGGCCGCGCTAGCACGAGGGCTGGCGGGGTGGGCAGGGGATCCGGGAGGAGGGGACGGACGGGCCGGGGGGCGGGCCGGAGCGCCTAGCCGCGGCTTTAAACCTCGCACGGGCTCCGCCGCCGGAGGACGCCCGCCCTGAACGTCGCCGCCGGTAGCAACTCTCCGCCGGAGGAGCAAGCAGAGCAGCGGGAGAAGGAGAAGGAGGAAGGGGCTGGCCCCGCCGAGCCGAGCCGAGCCTCACCTGACTCGCACGCCCACCTCCCTACCCCGGTCAGGGTCGGAGAGAAGCGGAGCGACCTCAAGCGAGACGCTCGCCTGTCAAGCCGCCGGATAGTCCCGCCAAGCCCGGTCACCCGCTCGGGGAGGGTCTCCAGGGCTCGCGCGCGCCCCGCTGCAGCCGGCCGGGGGGTCGCGGGAGGAGGAGGAGGAGGAGGAAGAAGAGGAGGAGGAACAGGAGGAGGAGGAAGGTCGTTGCCGCGGATCCCGCTCGCTCCGCAGCCCGCCCGGATTTCCGAAAAGTTGCCGAGAGCCTTGGAGAAAAAGACGCGGCGGAGCGGAGCGCGCCGCCGGGTCGGCCCAGCCGCGCCGCTTCCTTGCCCCTGTGTTGTTGCCTCGTGGCGGATCTCGCTCGTCCTCGGCCTCCCGTCTTCGCCTCTGCCGGCCGCCCCGAACAGCCGCCAAGCTGGAGGACCGTCGGAAAGGAGAGCCCCGGAGGTGAGAAGAGGGGAGGGAAACTTGGGCACGGCCGGGCGCGGGGAAAGCGCGCTGAGCGGACGGCGGGCTTCGTGCTTTTTCTCTCGCTGACCCGACCGAGGTCGACGCTGGTCGGGTTGCGCGAACCGAGCTGACCCGACTTGGCTTTAAACAGGTCGTCTGAACGCGGCCGGCGGGCGCTTCTTTTTGCAGCTAGGGCTTAACCCGGCTGCTTTCTCTTCTACGGGCGGGCAGGCAAGCGGACGAGGGGATCTCCTGCTTCCTTCGCCCGGCTGCTTTTCCGCTTCCCGGCCCCGCTGCGAGGTGGGGAAGCGGAGAGGAGAACCGGCAGGTGCCGGGTCGTGGGGGGGGGGGGGGGGTGTCCGCCACACCTGCTGCTCGAGCGGGACGTTTGAAGTCGCCCTCGGTTGCTCCGCCCGTTTGGTTTGCTTGATGGGCGGGCTGGGGCTGCAGAAAGTGCCCGCTGGCCGCGTTCACACGAGACGCGTTCCGCCAAGTCGGGTCAAGACCTGGTAGCTTCGTCACAGCTTGCTCTCCTCTTGCTTGGCGTTGACCTCGGTTCGGTTGGGGTTAAGGTGTGAGTCTTATTATAGGAGGGAGAGCCTGGAAGTCGAATTGGCTAGTAGCCGGGTTCAGTTGGTTGTAGGAATGCAGCCCTTGCTTGCGTGCTAGGAGGCAGCTGTCCAGGCGGGCTTTCAGGTAGGGGGATGATAATAGAAGGGTTGCCAGGGTTCGTTTCTTTCCACCTGAAGGTGAATGGCTTGAAAAACCACGCTTTCTGCTTTGCCTCTTGCCCTCGGCTCTAGTTGTGGGTTCTTGTGATGCAAGAGCTCTTGAGAAAGGCGTGGGAAAAGGTGACTCTCTCTGCGGGGAGAGTTTGCTGTCTCTTTAGGGTAAGAGGAAGCTGGGACCGGGAGAGGGGAGAGGGCATGGGCATAGATGGGGCACAGGATCAAATTAGTGTAGTGGGAAAAAGTAGGTAAGGCTGCAACTTGGCCGGAAGAGTTGAAATGTGTTCTCAGCTGGAGTAGACTCAAGTGGGCAATTGGGAACAGTGGTGTAAGCTGCAAAAAAGCTGATGCATTTGGTGCTGCTTTTTGGAAAAGATGTTGGAGGGGAAACAGATTGTCATTTGAGCAGGGTAGAATTCACGAGAACAGGAAGCTAGAAATGAAAAGCTTCCTTCCTTCCTTCCTTCCTTCCTTCCTTCCATTAAAGAGAAACTTCCTGACAGTGAGGACAATCAACCAGTGGAACAGCTTACCCCCAGAAATCGTGGGCGCTCCATCACTGAAGATTTTTAAGAAGAGACTAGACCAGCGGTTCTCAACCTATGGGTCGCGACCCCATTTGGGGTCGATCGACCATTTCACAGGGGTCGCCAAGCAAGGCTGTCCGCCATTTTTTTTCCCTTTTCCGGCGGGTGCCTTACCTCCCTTGGGCTGGGCCAGCTGGTGGTTGGCCTGCTCCATCTCTGCCGCTTGCCAGTTACGCCTTGGCCGGCGCAGGGGGCGGAACCACTCATGGGCAGCGCTCCCGGGCAGGGAAAGTCCTCGACTTACGACCGGTTGGGTAGTCCTCGACTTACGACCGGTTTAGTCCTCGACTTACGACCGGTTTAGTCCTCGACTTACGACCGGTTGGGGGTCGCGGCATTAAAAAGGTTGAGAACCACTGGACTAGACAATCACCTGTCTCAGATGGTATAGGTTCTCCTGCTTGAGCAGGGGGCTGGACTAGAAGACCTCCAAGGTCCCTTCCAGCTCCTATTCTACTCTACTCTACTCTACTCTACTCTACTCCTTCCTTCCTTTCCTTGCAGGCAGAAATATTTGCTCCACACTTTCTTTTGTCTTGTTTTTTAATTGTTTTTTTTCCTATGTGAGATATGCTTATTTCATTTTGTGGGGAAATCACGGCACACTTAAGATTTTTTGTTTTTTAAGTAGAAGAGTTATCAGTGAAAATAATCCACCAGGTTGAAAGCAGGAGAAATCAGCTGCCCCTGTAAACTTAGATTTGATCTTGAGGTAGAAGAGCTGATAAGGGGTCAATTGCGTACTGGATGGAGTTTTATTACTGAAATGTGTGCAGCTATGAGGCGAGGAATTAATTACACAGCAGCGGGTTATTGACTAGGCTCATGCATCATGCTAAATCATGTTTTGATTAATCATGTTTTTTGAGTAAGTTGCAGCTGGTTCACATCATAATGTACAATAATCTAAACTTAGTCATATTTTGGCTCGTTATGATCTGTGAATTGGGCCATCTTTTGGAAAACAGCACTAAAAGATACATACTTTACATCTTTCTCACATCTTAACATCTTGAGGTGTGAATGCAGGCTAAATGTTGACTATGGATAACTAAGGATGAAGCATTTTGGGGGAAATCTCTACAATCTAGAGTGGGGTCCTAGCCTTACAGTTACCCCTTTTAATCAGGGTTCATGACAAAGACGCATTAGGGAGAAAGGCAGAGGAAAAGAGAACATGCTTTGTGTTATAAGCAAGAAAGAGAGAATTTTTAGAGATTTTGATTACAGTTAGTCCTCCTAACCTAATAACCATTTTTTTAGTGACCGCTCAAAGTTACAAGGGCAATGAAAGGAGTGACTTATGACCGTTGCAGCATCCCTAGGGTCACATGATCAAAATTCAGATCCTCGGTAACTGACTCATATTTATGACGGTTGCAGTGTGTTTCATGCGATTCTCTTTTGCGACCTCCTGACAAAATCAATGGGGAAGCTAGATGCACTTAACAGCCGTGTTGCCAACTTAACAACTGCAGCAATTCACTTAACAACTGTGGCAAGAAAGGTAAAAAAAAAAATGGGGCTACAATCACTTAACAATTGTAAGGACTAGCTGTGCTGCAGACTATGATTGACTATTTGGAGGGATTATCATGAGGAATGGCGTTGTATGGGGTTGAAGTATACCCTGGTTGCGTCCAGAATTACTTTAATGGGTTTTAGAACAGGCACTGTTTTTGCTTTAGACCAGAGGTAGGCAACCTTGGCTCTTTTATGACTCGTGGACTTCAACTCCCAGAATTCCTGAGCCAGCATGGCTCAGCTTGGAAACCTCTCTTTCCCCTCAGCGTGGCTGGCTCAGGAATTCTGGGAGTTGAAGTCCACAAGTCATAAAAGAGCTGAGGTTGCCTACCTCTGGCCTAGGCCCAGGCCGCTTTCTGCCTCGTGGACTTCAACTCCCAGAATTCCTGAGCCAGCATGGCTCAGCTTGGAAACCTCTCCCTTTCCCCTCAGCGTGGCTGGCTCAGGAATTCTGGGGGTTGAAGTCCACGAGTCATAAAAGAGCCAAGGTTGCCTACCCCTGGCCTAGGCCTAGGCCGCTTTCTGCCTCGTGGACTTCAACTCCCAGAATTCCTGAGCCAGCATGGCTCAGCTTGGAAACCTCTCCCTTTCCCCTCAGCGTGGCTGGCTCAGGAATTCTGGGAGTTGAAGTCCACGAGTCATAAAAGAGCCAAGGTTGCCTACCTCTGCTTTAGACTTATTGTGTGTTTTTTTTAACCTTTTAAAAAAAGCATTTGTCTTGGTGTTGTGTTTGTTTCAGCAAAAATACAAAATTAGAATGTTCAAAGCTGACTTCTACCTATGGATCTTAACGAGATCTTGCTGTCCATCAGAAAGGAACCCAAGGAGAGGTATCTCCAGGGGCTTGTGGGAAAAAAAGTCAGGATGGTGGCCATAATTTATGCACTTATTTTTGATATTCCGTGGATACCCCCAACTCTAGGCCAACCTATGTCTTTCTTTGTCCTGTGGAAATAGTGGAATATAGATGTAATGAAATGGATAAATAATTAAGATGCAAAATCATGACCCATCCTGATGAGTTGTAAACTCAGGGCATATACTGGTCCAGTATCTGATTTTTTTTTCCATATAAACGATGCTGTGCTTCATTGGTTAGATGGCCTAGACCAGTGATGGCGAACCGTTTAGAGACCGAGTGCCCAAAAACTGCCTCGCCCCTGTCCCGACCCCGCCTCTCCTGCCCGCAGGGCCACCCTCCACCTCCACGGCCCGCCACAGCAGATCGCCCAGGCGGCCCAGCAGCATCATGGCGGCCACGCCCTCTGTCTGTGCCCTGGAGCATCATCTGTACGCGATGGAGCACGAGGTTGGAGTCTTGTCCCTGCTGCCTGGCTGCCATGTCCTTGGCTGCGCTCTTTTGCGCAGGCTGAGCCAGGGGTGAGCGCAGGCTGAGCCAGGGGTGAGTCTCCTCCAGCCTTGGGTGAGTCTCCTCCAGGGGGGGCTGCTGGTGTGGAGGAGGCCACGGGGGTGGCGGGGGTGGGGCGATGGTGTGCGTGCCCACAGAGAGGGCTCTGAGTGCCACCTCTGGCACCCGTGCCATAGGTTTGCCACAATTGGCCTAGACATTAGTATTTGAATATAGATATTTTTAACATTTATATTGTGTTTTATTAATCTAGCTGAAATGCTAACACATATTGCAAGGTCATATATGATATGCCATGTGGCCAGAATTTCCCAGCCAGCTAAATTAATAAGATCCAAAAGCAGAGAGGGGCAATCTCAGTAATAGAATAGAATAGAATAGAATAGAATAGAATAGAATAGAATAGAATAGAATAGAATAGAATAGAATAGGAGCTGAAAGGGACCTTGGAGGTCTTCTAGTCCAGCCCCCTGCTCAAGCAGGAGAACCTATACCATCTCAAACAGGTGTTCCACTGTTTGATTGTCCTCACTGTCAGGAAGTTTCTCCTTAATTCCAGGTTGCTTCTCTCCTTGACCAGTTTCCAACCATTGTTTCTCATCCTTCCCTCTGGTGCTCTGGTGAACAACCTGACCCCCTCTGCCTTGTGACAGCCCCTCAGTTACTGGAACGCTGCTATCATGTCTCCCCTGTTTCTTCTTTTCTTTAGACTAGTCAAACCAAGTTCCGCAGCTGTTCTTCGTATGTTTTGGTCTCCAGGCCTTTGATCATCTTAGTTGCTCTTCTCTGAATTTTTTTCCAAACTCTCAATACCTTTTTTGTGATATGGTGACCAAAATTGGCTGCAGTAATATATATGTTCCATTAACAGTCACACTGCTGGGATCCGGTTTGTTTTGGAAGATAACACCATTAATTGACACTACTGTTATTGTAAGAGCCGTGGTGGTGCAGTGGTTAGAATGCAGTATTGCAGGCTGATTCTACCCACTGCTGGCAGTTTGATCCTGAGCGGCTCAAGGTTGACTCAGCCTTCCATCCTTCCGAGGTTGGTAAAATGAGGATCCAGATTGTTTTGGAGCAAAATGCTGACTCTGTAAATCACTTAGGGAGGGCTGTAAAGCACTATGAAGTGGTATATACGTCTAAGTCAGACATGTCAAACACAAGGCCCGGGGGCCGGATGTGGCCCACAAAGTGGTTTCATGTGGCCCGCGAAGCCATCCTGGAAACAGTGAGGGAACAGCCCCCGCTGCCTTGGCCCTGGCCCAGGCCAGCCGAAACCAAAGTACAATTTTGTGGTGGCCATCTATGCTGAAATGCATTCAGTCTTAGCTCCACAAAGCCATCTGGAAACAGCGAGGAACTAGCCCCTGTTGTGTCGCCCCCCCCTCGGGTGCATGCTGGGGAGGTGTCACCCTTTGTGAGAAATGAAGAAATGCACCATCACCTGGAAGTCGCCCTCGTCTATTTCACATATCCGGCTTGATGGGCTCTGCCCTGGTCCCACCCCCTTCTGCCTGAGACCCTCAGATCTGTCCCACTCCTGCCCAGGCCCCCACAGGCATCCTTGACACGAATGATGTAGAGCTGTCCACGCCCACCCAGTAGGCCACACTCACTCCATCCACGCCCAGTAGGCCGCACCCTGGCCATACACCCCGCCGCCTGTCCCTCCCCCCCAAGGGCAACTGCAATGCTGATGTGGCCCTCAATGAAATTGAGTTTGACACCTCTGGTCTAAGTGCTCTTGCTGTTGCTATTGTTGAGCATTGTGAGTGTTACAGGTAAAGTCACACTTCTGTCACCCTTTCTTGCTTTTCCTCAAAACCAGCCTTTCCCAACTGGTGCACCCAACCCCATGTTGTGATTGCAACCTTCAAAACTTCTAGCAAGCATATCAGCCACCAAGATACTTGGTGAGCACCCTGTTGGAGAAGGCTACTCTAGGTATTTCTTGTACTTCTGTTTAATTACCACTTGATCTGTAAAGGAAGAATGAAAAGAATGTTTCCAGACTCTTATCTCAGTTTTTTTTTTTAAAAAAACAAAAACAAAAAACCCTGAACTAAAGCTGCCTGGGCTATTATCCAGTTTGACTTTCAGGAACATGATCATAATCTCCACAGGATTAAATTCTGTGAGTAATTATGGCTCGTTTCAGGAAACACCAGAGCTGTGCTTGAGAAAGTAACAAAATAGGAGGCTTTGATTTGATCAGAAATGGATGCTTGGCTAAAGGAAGCATGTATGAGTTCTGCTCTTAACTTACTACCTGGTTTTGATAAGGCATTTGAGCCCGGGGCTCTTACTCAAACGCCAACCGCAAGCACTTTGTATGAGCATGACACTTTATATAAATCTGTGTTATTCTCAGAACCTGTCTGACTGGCACTTGGGAGAAATAAGGTACAGGGATGTGCGTGGAGTATGCAAATTGTTCTGAGCGCAGGTGAGGCACACGTGAGATGCTCATTCATGAGATGGAACCACCAGCTTTTTATTTATTTATTTTTATTTCTACCCTACCTTTGTTATTTTTATAAACAAGGTGGAAAACATACCTTCATCCTATTTTCCCCAGCACTACAGCCCTGTAAGGTGGGTTGGGCTGAGAGAGAGAGACAGACTGGCCCAAAATCAACCAGCTGGCTTTCATGCCCAAGGCAGGACTAGAACTCACAGTCTCCTGGTGATTGGCCCAAAGTCACCCAGTTGGCGTTCATGCCTAAGGCAGGACTAGAACTCGCAGTCTCCTGATGACTGGCCCAAAGTCATCCAGCTGGCTTTCATGGCTAAGGCAGGACTAGAACTCACAGTCTCCTGATGATTAGCCCAAAGTCACCCAGTTGTCTTTCATACCTAAGGCAGGACTAGAACTCACAGTCTCCTGGTGATTGGCCCAAAGTCATCCAGCTGGCTTACATGCCTAAGGCAGGACTAGAACTCACAGTCTCCTGGTGAATGGCCCAAAGTCACCCAACTGGCTTTCATGCCTAAGGCAGGACTAGAATTGACAGAATATTTGTAGCTTAGAGTTGAACTGCTGTGCGCTGATGTTACCTAGTTTGGTAATCAAACGTCTGCAGGAAAATAAGCTCAGAGACTATCAAGGACTCTACAGCAGCAGTCCCCAACCTTTTTGGCACCAGGGACCAGTTTTGTGGAAGACCATTTTTCCATGGATGGAGGGTAGTGGGTGGTTTCACATACAACCTAGATCCCTCACATGGACAGATGAAGTTTGCTTGCTCACCCACTGTTCACCTCCAGCTGCTCAGCCTGGTTCCTAACAGGCCCTCGACCGGTACCTGTCCATGGCTCAGGGGTGTTCTACAGCAGAAGTCTCCAACCTTTTGGGCACCAGGGACCGGTTCCGTGGAGAGAGGTTTTTCCACGGACTGGAGAGTGTGTGGTTTTGTGTGCTGCCTGCATCCCACAGATGGGGCTTTGCTTGTTTGTGCGGACCGGTTGCTGGCATGCCGCGGCCCAGTACCGGTCCACAGGCTGGGAGTTGGGAACCCCTGTTCTACAGGACTAGTGCTCACAATCTCTTGGTTTCTAGTTTGGTACCTTAATCATTAAACTAAATTGACTTTATTTTGAAGCACTGTCTTAGGGCAACTTTGTCTATAGGTGCCACTGTTTAATGCAGAAATAGTAGAGTGGTGGAACACACTTGCTCTGCCATTTCAGTGAGGGCTGGATGCATTTGTGTTCTAACAGAAGGGAAAGGGAATTATGCCTAGATCTACACCAGTTGCTCCAGATACACCTAAATTAACTGATATCCATCTCAGGTGTTACCGTGTTGTGGTGACATCAGTGGCAATGGCAACTGTTGCCTGCATGGGACTGCATGGCTGAAGATAACAGTACGGCAGAGGTCCCTAATCTTTTGGGCACCAGGAACCGGTTCCGTGGAGAGAGGTTTTTCTGTGGACAGGAGAAGTGTGTGGTTTTGTGTACTGCCTGCATCCCACAGATGGACCGGTTGTTGGCATGCCGCGGCCCGGTATCGGTCCACGGACCGGGGGTTGGGGACCCCTGCAGTACGGTGTCCACTAAGATGACCACGCTTGCAGTCCTTTTAAAACCGAGTTCTCCTGGCTTCTGCTGGTTTAACTTGTGGAAAAGTTAGACTAAGTCTGCTATTCTCTTCAGCTGTTCGATTGTTTGACGTGACACCTCCAGTTAACATTTTAAACCTGTTCCCATTTAGAAAGAACAAATGGAATGCAAACACATCAGCTGCCTTGGGTTGATTAAACTTGACATCAGCGCTCCATTCTAGGAAGACCTGTTTCCGTAAGCTGCTTGAAATCCCTACAATTTGTCATCGTGCTAACAAAACTTTAATCCACACAGTCTTTCTACAGAGGAACACATTTCTTACCTGCTTTTCTCTTCTCTTTTTCCTTTCTTTGGAAATTCCTGTTAACTCTGCTCCACTAAGCTAACCCAAAGTCATCACTACCCACTCAGCCTGCTGGTTTAACATTCTTTTGTTCTCCCTCTGTGTGTGTGTGTGTGTGTGTCTGTGTCTATCTGTCTCTCTTTTCCCCCACTCAAACGGTTGTAATATTGTAATAAGCCTTTCCTTTGTTAGCCTGCCAATCCCCTGCTTTGGATTCCGTCCAAGGCTTCATTGGTCTCTGAGCTTGGAGGCAGCTCAATTTATCCCATACTATTTCTTGACCATGTAGTTAGATGTATTTCCACCTTCAATTAAGGTTTAGCTAACTATTTTGCTTTGTAATTTTTCTGCAGTACCTGTAGGGTTTATGGCAGGGGTCTTCAAACTTGGCCCCTTTTATGATTTGCGGACTTCAACTCCCAGAATTCCTCAGCCAGGCACGCGTGCCTGGCTGAGGAATTCTGGGAGTTGAAGTCCGCAAGTCATAAAAGGGCCAAGTTTGAAGACCCCTGGTTTATGGCGTAGCGGACTTTGTGCTTTCAGTTGGAGTCATCTGAATTTCTGTGTTAATAATTGCATTTGCTCTTGATCTAAAGACTTATCTGCCATCTGTACTTTGGGTTTCCCTCCTGTGTCTTCGCTCCCATTAATCTAAATTACATTATGTTCTTGATATCAGCTAAACTTATAAAGGTCAGTTCTTAAGGCCTTGCACTTTCTAGCGTGATCAAGAGGCAACGTTTATGTCTAGGCAGGGCTGATTTTCAATGACTTGAGATCTTCAAGAGTTAAATGCAGGAGGTTGACTCACACTGCTTTGTATTCTTTTTAAATACAAAATATTGAGAAATAAAACACACTGATGACAGAAATAAAATCCACCGTCTCTGATTCTGTATAACTCTTATCTTCCTGATAGTATTCTGGAAGAAATCTCCAGTTATCTTTGCCTGTATTTGTATTTTTGTCTTTGGGTCTTTGGCATTACAAAATATTTTACCCCAGGGCAGATATTGTTGTTTTAATGGCGGGTATTTGGTTAGCCCAATCTTAGAAATAACCCCATAAAAGTTCTTAAGTTGCTCAGTTTTATATTAGCTTTTGTGGGAGGTTAGAAGTGGGTGGACAGACATTTCTACAACTTTAAATGGACCACTCCATTCCTGCGAGGTACGGAAGGTCTTTTAAGGTGAAAAATTCTTACCTGGTAATAATTTTAGATGAAGTCTCCTACTTGGAAGGCATTTATGGGAACAGAATGGTTAATATTGTACATTTGGCTCAGACATTCTAGATCAGTTTATTCCATCCGGGTGCCTTTCAAATGTGTTGGGCTTCAGCTGCTGTAAATTTCTAGTCAGCAACTAACTGGTTAGGAAATAATTGTTGTAGGTTAAGGCAGTGTGTCCTTACGCTTCCTGGAATGGAGCCCTTCAGTTCCGGTGGAAAACGAGGAAATGACTGACTCTTCTGACAGACATGCCTGATTTAACGTGAAATATGGTTTCTTCTAGTGAAAGTGCAGAAAGTTATCGGAACTTATTCACATCACTGTTCCTTCCTGAAGAAACGGGGAACTGGATGAGTGTCGTGGGTAGGTCACTCATTAGAGAGAACAAAGAAGAAATTTCCCTTCAAATAAGAGGTGGCTATTTAGAGCATAGAGCAATAGAGTTGGAAGGGACCTGGGAGGTCTTCTAGTCCAACTCCAGTGTCTAACCATCTGCTGCAATTAAAACAGGCAGATGTTCAGGTCTGCAGAATGCAGATGAATAGTTCACATTGGATTACCTTCATTTTGGGACATAAAATGCAATCTTTTTGAACAAACGTGTTAGAGCCTGTAGATAGGATATGCTTTTAGTTCTCTCTAATTAACTTGAGAAGAGTTCATACAGGTAAGAGAAAATGAATCTTCACCCCTTCGTATGAAAAAAAATTTATTGCTTCCTTTACTTCTGATATAAATGTATCAGAAGTACAGTTACAAGAACTTCTCTTTCACAATATTTTTTTAAGAAATGCTCACGGTTGGGAAATTATTACTTTTTTTTTTCTCCCGGGGAGAAAAAGGTTTCCATTTTCATTTCCTGGAGATTTGCGTAGCAAATTTGAATATTAACTTGTTAAACTAGATATGATCATTGCATCATTTTCCCACACAAGGTAAAATGTAGTGTACTTGAAAGGGAAGGACGCGTGGGGGAAACATGAGACCGGAATCATAGCATGCATAGACAGCCAGAGTTATAAAAATACATCGTACAGTTAGTCCTTGACTTATCAGCATTTGTTTAGTGACCATTCAAAGTTACAATGGCTCCGAAAAAGGTGAAATGTGATCATCTTTCACACTGAATGTCCGTTGCAGCATCCCGGTAGTCACATGATTAAAATTTGGTAACACTTGGCAACTGACTGGTATTTATGACTGTTGCAGTGTCCCGGGGTCATGTGATCCCCTTTTGCGACATTCTGACAAGTAAAGTCGATGGGGAAGCCGGATTCACTTAACAGCCGTGTTACTAACTAAAAAACCTGCAGTGATTCACTTAACAACGGTGGCAAGAAAGGTCATAAAACGGGGCAAAACTCACGTAACAACTGTCTTGCTTAGCAACAGAAATTTTGTTTTCAATTGTCGTAAATCTGGGGTGTCAAACTCAATTTCATTGAGGGCCACATCAGCATTGCAGTTGCCCTCGGGGGGCCGGGTGGGTGCGGCCAGGGTGGGTGCAGCCTACTGGGTGGGCGTGGATGGAGTGGGTGTGGCCTACTGGGTGGGCATGGCCAGCTCTACATCGTTTGCGTCAAGGGTGCCTGTGGGGGTCTGGGCAGGAATGGGACAGATCTGAGGGGGGGTGGGACCGGGGCAAGCGCCAAGGCATGGTCCATTTCTTCATTCCTCACAAAGGGTGACACCTCCCCAGCATGCACCCAGGGGATGGGGGCCGACGCGGCAGGGGCTGGTTCCTTGCTGTTTCCAGATGGCCTTGTGGAGCTAAGACTGAATGCGTTTCAGCATAGATGGCCACCACAAAATTGTACATTGGCTCCCGGCCGGCCTGGGCCAGGGCCAAGGCAGCGGGGGCCGTTCCCTCACTGTTTCCAGGATGGCTTCGCGGGCCACATGAAACCACTTTGCGGGCCACATCCGGTCCCTGGGCCTTGTGTTTGACATGTCTGTCGTAGGTTGAGGACTATCTGGGCATAATCTGTCAATGGAATTCGTACATTATTTACAATATTTGTAAGCTGCTCAATCAATTACAACTCTGGGTGGGAGATAACAAAGCGAAACAATTGAGGATCAATATAAAAAGAATGATCATTTCTACCCAAAATGAGTGCCCATGATCTGTTAGTTCCAGCCAAAACTCCTGGTGGTGCAGTGGTTTAGAATGGACTAGAAGATCTCTAAGGTCCCTTTTGGTTTCTATTATTCTGTCATGCAGAGTTGGTTTGTTGCAGGGTGCATCGTGTTTTGGCATCCTCAAAAAAAAGTTGCTTTTGACCAGGGCTGAGAATTGGAACTGCCAGGAACACAACTGTCCGAAGTTAGAAAAAAAAACTTACCCAGGGCGTGTTGACATACCCATTAAATGGAGTGTGGCAAATCACAAAGTCAAAAACTCTTCAGGTGATCCTTTCTGTGGAAGACATACGCCTTGTCTGTCCTCTGTCCTTATAACTTGGTTACTTAATTAATCCGTTCTCTGGTTTTCCATAACGGTTAACCTGCCCAAAAGAACTGGATTAACACAATACACATTATGCCATCACCGGACGTTAGCACTGGCCAAATTTAGCTTGCTAGGGAAACACAATCCGTAAGGCGTTTATTACTATGTGAATATTGTGAAAGAGCATCTTCCCATCACAATTACAGAGAAGACTGTATTTGCTCTGTCCTTATCTTAAATACTTGAGAATTAATGATGTGCTGGAGCAGTGTGTGCCTGCTTATAGCAGTTGCCCTCTTAGTGGAGATTTTAAGAGCAGGGTGACCTTAACCTGTTGGTTGACTAACGGAAAGAGAAAGGGGGGGGGGGGAAACTGATTTCTTATAAGAATGTTGTGACAATGAAAATAAAATCTGGCTTTTTTACTTTGATCAAAAAGAATAGATTGCAGGTAGTCCTCGATTTACAACAGTTCGCTTAGTGAAGTTCGAAGTTACAATGGCACTGAAAAAAGTGGTCCCCCAAGTTACAGCCAAGCAAGACCCCTGCCTGCCCACCCGGCGGCACTCTTCCTCCTGTCCGAGGTTTTCATTGTTGTGAGCATTTCTGTTGAGGATTGGCAGCGGGGGTGGGGTGGGGGCTTGTTTGGTTTTTATTCCCCCCCGTCTGCTGGGTGGTTGCAGCAGGTTTTGGTCACTTCACATGACCCTGGGACACTGTGACCGTCATAAATATGAATCAGTTGCCAAGCATCAGAATGTAAATCACAAGATCCTGGAGATGCTGCAACATTCCAGCTGATTGGTGCTTCTTCAGGGCTCAGCAGAAGCACCAGGATCAGCGCCGAGCTCCAGCTGGAGCCTGGCGTTGATTCTGGTGCTTCCACTGAGCACTGATAGCTCCGAAGAAGCGCCAATCAGCTGGAAAGCGGCACTGATCCTGGCGCTTCCGCTGAGCCCTGACAGTCCTGCAGCTCCAGCCGTCTCTCGCTCAGGCTTGTGCGGTGCTGCCACCGGTTCAGCTCATTCCCCTCCCCCGCTACCACTTTTCTAGGATGGTCGCGTACCACCTGCCAGGTGCCAATGTACCACAGGTGGTACCCGTACCACTGGTTGAAAAGCCCTGTTCTAGTCCAACCCCCTGCTCAATCAGTAGTGCATGGGATAAATATATAAAAAAGGACTTTTAACTAGACCTTTGCAGTGCTTAGCAATCAATTCCAAACAGGTGTTTGGGGATAGTTGATGCAGGATAGGCTGGCAACTCGACAAATTTTTTTTACTCCCAAGTTAAATCTGAAGCATTGCACCTCAGTGGTTTTTATTTTTATTTGTTTCGAGGGCTGTTTATGCTCGTCTCATTTTTCTGCTGTGCTAGATCACCCTAACCATTGGTGGCTTAAAATTAATAGTTCTTCCCCCCCTTTTTTTTAAAGATAGAAAACATTAAAATTGTACTGGCGGCCATAAAAATCAGCACATCACAGTTAGAACATAGATGCTTCGCGCCTTCTCTCAACATTCCTGCTTACAAAAGTGACACAGCTCCAGTTGTTTTCTGCAGCCCTGCTTCCCCATACAGATAGCCTTTGTTTAGTGACTGCCTCATACAGTGACCGTTCACAGTCATAATGGGGATGAAAAAAATGACTGTGTGACCAATGCTCACATTTACAACTTCTGTAAAGCAGAGGAAAAACTGAAGGAAGATTACAATCACAGCCTTGTTACTTGGTACTCGCTTAATAACTCAGTGGCCAGTGCTAATTGTGGTCACTAAATGAGGACTATCTTTAACATATGCATCTCTTCTTGACCAAACTTTATTCAGGCCTAACCTTAGCATATAGTTTTTGATCCAAATGAACTGTTTTATGGTACCTGGCTATCAAGTTGATACTGCCTCCATGCACTTGACCCTTAAACTTAATTCAGTAAATTTGTGCTGATAATTAAAACCAAGGTCCATGTTCTCTTGAGTGCGTGTTTGTGTAAGAATTGAGCTGGCGGGTTAATACATGAATGACATGGAAAATACAGGTAGTCCTTGAGCCCCAAATTGCTGTTGCTAAACGAGACAGTTGCTAAGTGAGTTTTGCCCCATTTTCCAACCATTCTTGCCACAGTTGTTAAGTGAATCACTGTGGTGGTTAAATTAGTTCAGCGAATCCGGCTTCCCCATTGACTTTGCTAGTCAGAAGGTCGCAAAAGGGGATCACGTGACCCCCGGACAATTTGCAACCGTCATAAATATGAGCCGGTTGCCAAGTATCTGAATTTTGATCATGTGACTGCAGTGGTCATAAGTGTGAAAACTGGTCGTAAGTCATTTTTTCGGTGCTGTTGGAATGGTCATTAAATGAATAGTTGTAAGTCGAGGACTATCTATAACGGGGGTAGGCAACCTTGGCTCTTTTATGACTCCGTGGACTTCAACTCCCAGAATTCCTGAGCCAGCCATGCTGAAAGGAAAGGGAGAGTTTCCAAGCTGAGCCATGCTGGCTCAGGAATTCTGGGAGTTGAAGTCCACGGGTCATAAAAGAGCCAAGGTTGCCTACCCCTGGTATAGGGTCTCCTGCTTAAGCAGGGGGTTGGACTAGAAGACCTCCAAGGTCCCTTCCAACTCTGTTATTCTGTTCTGTGAGTCCCACTCCCAGCATTTTATGAGCGAGTGATTAATTCTTTTTTCGACCATGTGCCTGGAAGTAAGTGTGGATGAAGTCTTTCTGCCCACTCAAAACACTTATCCTGTCTGTAAACTTTCTGGGCATTCACATGGCCCCATGATGCTTGCATAAGCCTTTAAGTCCAGCGTGCCACAATCCAATTTTGTATCTTGGCTTCCCCGATAAAATCCAGTAAGGTAATACATGAGCTGGGTCACAGCAATGACCCGAATGCAACACATTCCAGAATGGAACATCCTGCATAGAAGTTAAAGGAGTGATGTTTGCAAGAATCAGGGTTATCTTCTCACCCATCCACAGAAACTAGATAATAATAATAATAATAATAATAATAATAATAATAATAATAATAATAATAATAATAATAATAATAATAATAATAATAATAGTAGTAGTAGTAGTAGTAGTAATAATAATAATAATAATAATAATAATAATAATAATAATAATAAAGTTGGAAGGGACCTTGGAGGTCATCTAGTCCAACCCCCTGCTCAGGCAGGAAACCCTATACCATTTTGGACAAATGGCTGTCCAGTCTCTTCTTAAAAACTTCCAGTGTTGGAGAATTCACAGCTTCTGGAGGCAGGTTGTTCCACTGGTTAATTGTTCTAACTGTCAGGAAGTTTCTCCTTATTTCTAGGTTGCTTCTCTCCTTGATTAGTTTCCATCCGTTGCTTCTTGTCCTGCCTTCAGGCGCTTTGGAGAATAGCTTGACTCCCTCTTCTTTGGGGCAGCCCCTGAGATATTGGAAGACTGCTATCCTGTCCCCCCCCCTCGTCCTTCTCTTCATTAAACTAGACATACCCAATTCCAGCAGCCGTTCCTTATATGTTTTAGCCTCCAGTCCCCTAATCATCTTTGTTGTTCTTCTCTGCACTCTTTCTAGAGTCTCAGCATCTTTTTTACATCGCGGTGACCAGAACTGAATGCCGTATTCCAAGTGTGGCCTTACCAAGGCATTGTAAAGTGGTATTAATACTTCACGTGATCTTGATTCTGTCCCTCTGTTAATGCAGCCTAGAACTGTGTTGGCTTTTTTGGCAGCTGCAGCAAATGGCTGGCTCATATTTAAGTGATTGTCCCAGTGGCGTAGCGCGGGTTGTCAGCACCCGGGGCAAGTAATTTGCGCCCCTCTCCACAGTGGGCGGCGTCGGTGAGCCGGCGGCTCGGATCGGATTCGCACAGCCAGCACTGCAGAGAGAGTGAGTGAGCCAGGCAGGGGCAGAGAGCTGCGAGTGTGAGCGCGCCCCCCCAGATGTTGCGCCCGGTGCGGCCGGCCCCCCCTGCACCCCCCACGCTACGCCTCTGGATTGTCCAACTGCCCAATTCTATAGGGCTGCAAACATCTGGATTACTGTTAGATGGCAGTATAGGTCGTCCTCAACTTACAACTGTTCGTTTAGTGACCATTGTGACAACGACACTGGAAAAAATGACTTATGACCATTTTTCACACCACCGTTGCAGCATCCCCCGGGTCACATGATCAAAATTCGGACACTTGGCAACTGGCTCATATTTATGACGGTTAGTGTCCCGGGGCTATGTGATCCCCTTTTTCAACCTTCTGACAAGCAAAATCAAGGGGGAAATCAGATTCACTTAACAACCGAGTTACTAATTTAACCATTGCAGTGATTCACTTAACAACTGTGGCAAGAAAGGTCGTAAAATGGGGCAAAACTCACTTAACTGTCTTGTTGAGCAATCGGTTCAATTTTGGTCATAAGTTGAGGACCACCTGTAACACATTAGTCCTTTCCGGCTCCTTACATCCCTCATTTTTGCCCCTCAAGTTCCCACCTCAGAGCCATATGAGGGATTCAGTGGGTGTCTTCCAGAATCTGGACATGGAACCTGCATGGACGATTAAGATAGCCTTGGAATTTGCAACTCACAAAGTGCGCTCCTGGATGTGCGCAAATTGTTCCACACCTAGAAACGCTTTGCTCCAAAGTACAGTTAGATCAGACACTCCTTAACCAGAGGGCACAATTTGGCAGAGTGGACTACTTTTTCTTGCCTGCTGTTTCTACATTAAATGCTGCACTCTGCTGTGTAATATTTATATAGTAAACCATGAACACAACAGACTTAAGACAGTTACGAACCCTTTTTCAGGATTCACACAAGATAGAGAAACCCCAAATTAAAGAAATAGATTGGCTTCAGAGAAGTAAGTCATTCAGACTTGGTGCAAAAGTTTTAACATTATTTTACTTTTTGATTTAATCAGCAATTTATCTACTCCAGGTGGTATTATAATAAATAATAATAATAATAATAATAATAATAATAATAATAATAATAATAATAATAATAATAATAATAATAATAATAATAATAATAAAAGTTTGAAAGGACCTTGGAAGTCATCTAGTCCAACCCCCTGCTCAGGCAGGAAACCCTTTACCATTTCGGACAAATGGCTGTCCAGTCTCTTCTTAAAAACTTCCAGTGTTGGAGCATTCACAACTTCTGGAGGCAGGTTGTTCCACTGGTTAATTGTTCTAACTGTCAGGAAGTTTCTCCTTAGTTCTAGGTTGCTTCTCTCCTTGATCAATTTCCACCCGTTGCTTCTTGTCCTGCCTTCAGGCGCTTTGGAGAATAGCTTGACTCCCTCTTCTTTGGGGCAGCCCCTGAGATACTGGAACACTGCTATCATGTCCCCCTTCATCCTTCTCTTCATTAAACTGGACATACCCAATTCCAGCAACCGATCCTTATATGCTTTAGCCTCCAGTCCCCTAATCATCTTTGTTGCTCTTCTCTGTACTCTTTCTAGAGTCTCAACATCTTTTTTACATCGTGGTGACCAAAACTGGATGCAGGATTCCAAGTGTGGCCTTACCAAGGCATTGTAAAATGGTATTAATACTTCACGTGTTCTTGATTCTATCCCTCTGTTAGAATCAAGATATACTAGTATATACTAGTACCAGCAGCATCAACACATTCAAACAGCGTCTTCTGGAAAATATTACAATGCAGGCCGTCCTTGATTTACTAACATTTGTTTATGACCATTTGAAGTTGCAATGGCACTGAAAAACCAGTTTTCATATTTAACGACTGTCGCAGCATCTGCATGGTGTTGTGGTCAAAATTCAGGCACTTGGCAACTGTCCTGTATTTATGACGGTTGCGCTGTCCCAGGATTGTGTGATCACCGTTTCTAACCTTCCCAGTTGGCTTCCAATGAGCAAACTCAGTGAGGGAAACCTGATTTGCTTAACAACCACACAATTCATTTAACAACTGCAGGGACTTGCTTAATTGTGGCAAAACTAATAAAGTGAGGTTGCAATGTCCCGGGGTCATGTGATCGGTTGTAAAATGGGGCAGAAATTCATTTAACAACTGTCCCATTTAGCAATGGAAATTTTGAGTTCAATTGTGGCCATAAATCAAGGGCTACCTGTAGTCTCAGAACTTTGAATTATAGTGTAGGTCAGGAGTCTTCAAACTTGGCCCTTTTATGAGTTGTGGACTTCAACTCCCAGAATTCCTCAGCCAGGCATGCCTGGCTGAGGAATTCTGGGAGTTGAAGTCCACAACTCATAAAAGGGCCAGGTTTGAAAACCCTTGGTGTAGGTCTTATTAGAGCTAAAGATAGTTAACTGTGCTTTTTAAATTGAACCCAGAAACCTCTTGGGAATCAATGCATGGGCCAAAGAACCAGTGCTAAAAACCACTGCATTTTGGACCACTTACATCTTTGACCCATTATTGGTAATTTGCAGGAGTTTCAATTAAAACCGTAAACTTGCATGATACTTACAATCTCATAGAGAGATAGAGATAGATAGATAGATAGACAGACAGACAGACAGACAGACAGACAGACAGACAGACAGATAGATAGATAGATAGATAGATATCGATAGATAGATAGATAACCTTATTGTCATTTTTTCATGTGAGCATAATGGCACACATTAAAAATGAAATTTAGCTGCTTGCTCTCAAAGTGTACACATACATAACACACATTTAAACATACTATATACGACATATGTATAGACCTACAAGACCCTTACCTTGAGTCTGTAGGTAACACCCATGTGCTTGGTTATCTGGGAAGTTTTTTCTTATTGCTCAATATTGGCAACTTCCAAAGCATTAAATTCTGTCTGCTTTTCTAAAAAACCCATTTGATTTGAGAGTTCCTCTGATAGCAACAGCCGCCATATTGCAATAGAAAACTAGTGTGATTTGTGCGTTTTATTTCATAGAACTGTAAGAGATGGACTGCACAGATCCTTGCGTCAAATCCTTGCTTGGTGTAGGATCTGTAAAGCATATGAAAAATTCTTACTGTAGTAGGGATGTTTAGGAATGAGCTGCGCACGTTTATATAGTGATAGTGCAATCTCTCTTGGCTGTGTCAGTGTTGTGTGTTGTGAAATTCCATAGTTCAGGATTAGCTTCCACATCCTGGTGACATTATCTGGAAAGGTATTTTACATAATACACAATAAGAAAACTTGGTATAACTTGGAAACTTTAGGGCTAATCTGTTTGGAGCAAACTCTTAAAATTCCCGAGTGAATTTTTTTGCTTGAGCTGCACAGATTGGGGAATCTAAAAATTGCAGTCTCAGTCATTTGGAGAAAGCTATCTAGATGACTACATCCAGTTGGAGAAGATATTTCTGGGCTTGGCAGATAAATAACAGAGCTGTGCAGTGCTTCTGTTTGATTCCAAAAATACGCTTTGGAGCCTGTTTGGGTGTGAACATAGCACAAGACACCAACTTTTTAAAGCAGCTGTGTCTTTTTCCAGGATCTCAGGATACTTATGAGGGGGCAGGTATGTGACCTTGAGAAACAGATGTTTAAAAAATCTGTGTGGAGATGGAGAGGTCACCATGCATGCACTAGAGTACTAATTTGTAATCCATATTTTCCTGAGCCTTATTAAATAAATGTACCTGGATAAAGGTAATCCTTGACTTATAACAGTTCACTCAATGACTGTTTGAAGTTACAACAGCACTGAAAAAAGTGACTTGTGACCATTTTTTATGACAGTTGCAGCATCCCCATTGCTTCTCTCCTTGATTGGTTTTCTATCCATTGTTTCTTGTTCTGCCCTCTGGTGCTTTGGAAAATAATTTGACCCCCTCTTCTTTACGGCAGCCCCTCAAATACTGGAATACTGCTATCATGTCACCCATATTCCTTCTTTTCTCTAGACTGGCCATTCCCAAATCCTGCAACCGTTCTTCATAGGCCATTAATCATCTTCCTTGCTCTTTTCCCAAAGTCTCAACATCTTTTTTGTCATGTTGACAATATCATGTTTGTCATGTTAAGACTGGATATCTGTCAATCTCCAGCCTATGTTTAACATCTCAACTTTACATTGTGAACTATAGAAATGAGAAACATCCTTTTAAAAATGCAGATGAGCAAGCTTACTGGCTATTCAGATGCTAGATTCCTGAACTGCTGTCTTCCCCAGTAGTTTTCTGAAAATAAAGGATAGATCCAATCTAGTTTAACTAGGATGGGGGTTAGTGATGGAGCACCTTTGCTTTTAATTCATTCTTTTGTTTTCTGGCCACACCTTTGGCTATTATCCTCACAAGAGGTATCAGGTAAACTTCCAAGATTTGTTTTTCTCGCCATGCACATGTATACATAACCCGAACTAGACTGTGTTGTCTCTCTGTGTCATAGAATATATGTGGGTATATGCATAATTCTGTATTTATTTTAGTCATATTTATGTTGTGTATATCGGAGGCAGTGACCCTTTGAGAGCTGAAGGCAACGAAATTTCATTTTCATGTATGCCAATTACTGTACGTTCAAAGCGACAATAAAGTTATTATTATATTATTCTATTCATTTGAGCACCAAAACATTCAGTAAAAAAAATGCAGAAAACTCTTGTTTTTCTGCCTTTTTTTTTTTTTTGCCTTTGTAGAGATAATTCACTGCATTTTGATCTCCCCCCTTAGGGCAGGCTGCCCTGAGTTTAGTTTTGATTTATATGGTCAAGGATTTCATGATTTGCTTGGGCTGTAAGGCAGAACGGTAAAAAAAAAAAAAGGAAAAAAAAAGTGCAACTGAAGTTTTGTCAACGTGGTGTGTGGTCTCCAGTAAGGCTTTGCTTTGCTTATTCAACGGGCCCTTTCTCCCTGTCTTGTGGTTTCCTGTGGCTACTTTATTTAAATAACTTTTGACTGTTAATTCTCATTGTTTCGGTTATATCCTCTTTGGCCTTTTAACCACCATGCTTCTTTCTTTGGGGGGAGGGGGGGCGAGCCTACAGCAGGGGTCCCCAACCTGTGGGCCGTGGCCTGTTGGCTATTGGGCCGTGGGACAGGCTGGCCAGTGTGCCCGCATGTGCGCGCACACCTCCTCACTTGTGCTATCGCCATGGCTGTGGGGCGCAAAAACAGGATTTTGTGTCTCGGGGCACGAAAATGGAACGCCGCCATGCTGCAAGGCGTAAAAATGGACGACGACACACCACGGGGCGCAAAAACAGGGTGCCACTGTGCCACAGGGGACAAAAACAGGCCACTGCAATGCTGCAAGGCACAAAAACAGCCGCTGTCGCACCATGAAGGCAGAAACAAGGCGTTGCGCCACGCAAGAACAGGGCAGGCAGCCCGTTTGCGGCGCGTGCGTGCTCGCGGCCCTGTGCCCATATGCATGCATGCATGTAAAATGCTTCCCCCTCTCTTTTCCTCCGGTCCGCCAACCGAGAAGAGTTGGTGAATTCTGGCCTAGAGGATGCATTTATGATTAGAGCAAGGGTCCTCAACCTTGGCAACTTTAAGATTTGTGGACTTCAACTCCCAGAATTCCTCAGCCAGCTTTGAGGGGTCCTCAATTTTGGCAACTTTAAGACTTGTGGACTTCAACTCCCAGAATTCCTCAGCCAGCTTTGAGGGGTCCTCAACCTTGGCAACTTTAAGATTTGTGGACTTCAATTCCCAGAATTCCTCAGCCAGAACTCTGGGAGTTGAAGTCCACATGTCTTAAAGTTGCCAAAATTGAGGACCCCTGGATAAGAGGGCCGTTGTTAGCCGCAATAGATAGATTAGACCAGGAAATAAACTCCACAGAATGTCTAAAAGTATTTTTTATTGAGATTAGCTATACAGGTAGTCCTCAACCTACGACCACAATTGAGCCCAACATTCTGTTGCTAAGTGAGACATTTGTTAAGTGAGTTTTCCCCCATTTTACAGCCTCTCTTGCCACAGTTGTTAAGTGAATCATTGCAGGCATAAAGTGAGTCACACAGTTGTTAAGCGAATCTGGCTTCGCCCTTGACTTTGCTTGTCAGAAAGTCACAAACGGGGATCACGTGACCCCGGGGACACACGGCAACCGTCATAAATACGACTCAGTTGCCAAGCGCCTGAATTTCCATCGTATGGATGCTGCAACGGTCTTAAGTGTGAAAATGGTGATAAGTCATTTTTTTTTCAGCGCTGTTGTAACTTTGACCGGTGACTAAACGAATGGTTCTAAGTCAAGAAATACCTGTAATAAAATAATCTTGCAAGGCTTATGGATTTTTAGCTCCCCAGCACTTCTTCTGTGAATAGGGTGTGTGTATGTGTGTCTCTGTTTAAGTCACTTCCAGACATGATCTCATTGTGCTGGGCTTAAAGGTGCTTCAATCCCCTTTGCATAGGGAACAGCTCCCACTCCATTTCCCCCAAAATACACCCTGGCATGATTTTTCAGGATGCTCATAATATAACCGCCGCCTCCAAAATGAGCCCCAGTTAAGATCGTCAGCCAGACAGAGATGCATTTAGTACCGTATTTCCCTGAAAATAAGACCTAACCGGAAAATAAGCCCTAATGCAGTGGTGGCGAACCTATGGCACGCGTGCCAGAGGCGGCACTCAGAGCCCTCTCTGTTGGCACATGCACCACCACCGCCAGCAGCAGGTCCATCAGGCTGCCACCGCCGCCCGGAGCAGGACGGGGCTTCCCATCACAAAGGAGGTGAAGCAGTCGACTAGCAAGCTCGAGTAGAGGTGGTAGAGCAGAAGTCACCAACCATTGTTGATTGGTGGACTGGAAGAAAAGGGAGGGGGAAGTATTTTACATGCGTGCATGTGCGCACGGGACTGCGAGGACGGACGCACTGCAAATGGGGCCGGGGTAGTGCCTGAGTGATACTCACTAGCCCTGCCCCATTCTTGCGTGGTGCAGCGCCTTGTATCTGCACCCCGCAGCGCCGCAGTAGCCATTTTTGCACCCCTGGTTTTTGCGTGCCAGAGGCGGCACTCAGAGGCGCCTCCCTGCCCCCCCCCCAAGGGCACCACAATGCTGATGCGGCCCTGGCACTTTGCGATAAATAAGTGGGGTTTGGGTTGCGGTTTGGGCACTCGGTCTCTAAAAGGTTCGCCATCACTGCCCTAATGCATCTTTTGGAGCAAAAATTAATATAAGACCCGGTCTTATTTGGGGGGAAATACAGTACATATCTCCATCAAGATTATCTTCATTCTCTGCACCTGCTGATCAGGTCAAAGAAGCTCAGTATTTTGGGATGCTGGGTCTTTAAAGCAGCCTACCCCTCCCCTCCCCGGTATCAATTAGCAATTCCCACACTTCCTCAGCTATGGCAAATCTAGACAGCATACTAAAAAGCAGAGACATCACCCTGCCAACAAAAGTACGTAGAGTCAAGGCCATGGTTTTCCCAGTTGCAATGTATGGCTGTGAAAGTTGGACCATAAGAAAGGCTGAGTGCCAAAGAATGGAGGCCTTTGAACTATGGTGCTGGAGAAGACTCCTGCTTGTCCCCTGGACTGCAAGGCGATCAATCCGGTCAGTCCCAGAGGAGATCAACCCTGACTACTCTTTAGAAGGCCAGATCCTGAAGTTGAAACTCAAGTCCTTTGGCCACCTAATGAGAAGGAAGGACTCACTGGAGAAGGGCCTAATGCTGGGAAAGATTGAGGGCAATAGAAGAAGGGGACGACAGAGAATGAGGTGGCTGGATGGAGTCACTGAAGCAGCAGGCGTGAGCTTAAATGGACTCCAGAAGATGGTAGAGGACAGGAAGGCCTGGAGGAACGTTGTCCATGGGGTCGCGATGGGTCGGACACGACTTCGCAACTAACAAAAACAACAACAACACACTTCCTCATAACTCTTGTTAATTATAACAGACCATGAGGGTACCTGCTTGAGAAGGGCGCCTTAATGAATAGGCTGTTATCTCCACTTCTATCTCCCTGCCCTTTCAGACATAGGAGTTCATCAAGGCCCAAACCGTGCTATCCAGTAGATTTGGACGTGATGAGAAATTTTTCACGTAGCATTTCTTTCTTGTATATCCTTCTGAAACTACTGAAAATCATCTGGCAGTTTAAGGTGTTGAATTCTGCAAGGCAGCGTTTCTCCACCTGAGCAACTTTTAGACGTGTTGACTTCAACTCCCAGAATTCCCTAGCCTGGCTTAAAGTTGCCAAGGTTGAAGAACCCTGTCCTAGGCCGGATATTACAGTTCCCTTAAACCTCAGTTGATAAAGCCATGGATTTGTAGTTCGAAGCACTTGTGAGGCGCCTAGTTTGACTCCTAGTACTTTAACACTATTAAAATTTCTTCTGAATATCAAACAATCTCCATTTCTCTTCAGGTGCTCTGTAAGTTGCAAAAGGTACTTCTGTGCTTCAGGTTTGCACAGCAAAAAGTGCTTGAGAACACTATTGTAGCATCTCTCTCTCTGTTTTCTGTGATAGATGAATGAACAACAAAAATGTCCTTTGTTCTCTCCTAGGAGATGTGATGGGCTTGTTGTTGGTCCAGATGTTCGGTCATCTGGTGTTGGCAGGCAGAAAGTGAATGGAATGCGTAAAACAGATAACCCAAGCAGGTGGTCTGACTTTCAACGTTTGTTTTGCACTGTGTTGTGAAAAATAAAAGCTCATCCTTGATCTTGTGTGCCTGTATTATTTTTCTCAGAACAGACGAAAACATGACTTTAGCAACAACTCCCTGGTGCTTCCCTCCAAACCTTTCATATAGGCCGCAGGGGTAGGCCACCGTGGCTCTTTTATGACTCGTGGACTTCAACTCCCAGAATTCCTGAGCCAGCCATGCTGAGGGGAAAGGGGAGAGTTTTCCAAGCTGAGCCATGCTGGCTCAGGAATTCTGGGAGTTGAAGTCCACGAATCATAAAGCAGCCTAGGCCTAGGCCAGAGGTAGGCAACCTTGGCTCTTTTATGACTCGTGGACTTCAACTCCCAGAATTCCTGAGCCGGCCATGCTGAGGGGAAAGGGAGAGTTTTCCAAGCTGAGCCATGCTGGCTCAGGAATTCTGGGAGTTGAAGTCCACGAATCATAAAGCAGCCTAGGCCTAGGCCAGAGGTAGGCAACCTTGGCTCTTTTATGACTCATGGACTTCAACTCCCAGAATTCCTGAGCCGGCCATGCTGAGGGGAAAGGGAGAGTTTTCCAAGCTGAGCCATGCTGGCTCAGGAATTCTGGGATTTGAAGTCCACGAATCATAAAGCAGCCTAGGCCTAGGCCAGAGGTAGGCAAGCTTGGCTCTTTTATGACTCGTGGACTTCAACTCCCAGAATTCCTGAGCCAGCCATGCTGAGGGGAAAGGGAGAGTTTCCAAGCTGAGCCATGGTGGCTCAGGAATTCTGGGAGTTGAAGTCCACGAATCATAAAGCAGCCTAGGCCTAAGCCAGAGGTAGGCAACCTTGGCTCTTTTATGACTCGTGGACTTCAACTCCCAGAATTCCTGAGCCAGCCATGCTGATTTTTTTGGGAGAGAAAAACTGACTGTAGGGAAGTACATTGTAAAGGTTGAGCTTCCAGCGTCCCTCTGGAATAGTCTAACCTCCATGAAAATCCTACAGAGTTGATTTTAAAATCTTTGAACTCACTCTCTCGCCTGATCTGGCACTATTCCTATGGCATTTGTTCCATTAACTAGAGCAATAAAGAAATTCAAGATAATGGCTGTAGATAACCCTCTTTCCTTCTTATTAATTTCCTTTTCCTTTACATAGCCACGGAGGCTCAAGAGAAGTTGGCTGCAGAAAGAGTCGCGGTTTAATCGCTTTCTCTCCAAAATTTGTTTGCACACCTAAGGGGCTACGGAAAACATGGTAGTAAGTGCAAGGAGGCTGATCCATTGCACTTCCATGTCTGGTGTGCTAAGGCTGTTGTAATCATTATACCGTTTTTGTCTTTGCCACAAAGCCTGGAGGGGTGTTTCTTGCTGAAGTGTGTAGCTGTTGCAAAGAGATAAAACGACTTGGCCCAAGTTTACCCTTTAAGCCCATAACTGAGTAATGATGTGAAAGTCACTTCTGATTCCTTCAGAGATTTTGATAAATCACAGGGTCTCTAATAATTGTGAGGGACTCTGTGCCTACTCAGCAGCGAAGCGATAAATAACACACGTGTCAAGCTGTCTCAGATTTTGTCCCAGTTTTATTTGCATAATTTCTCTCCCCCCCCCCCCCCCCCCCCCGGATTAATTGAGAAGGACACAGCATCATGCCGGATGCCTAACCCTTAATTCTATTAATCAAACACCTGGAATTAGTGAGGCAATCAACTTGCTTAGAGATCTCTGTTCCAAATGCTTTTCTGGGTTAAGATCTGCCTGCGTCAGGACTTTTAATAGCATCTTTAACACTCGCATCGTTGCAAGGTTGATTTGCATTCATTAGGAAGAATGAACACGTGGCTCAAAAATAGAAGCCTGGTTTACTAATACAGTATGTAAAAATTCAGATCTCGGTGAGATGGGTCTTTTGGGACTTCAAAAACTGGCTGTGGTCAAAATCCTTATTCTTGAAGCGGAACCCTGTTCCGACCAGTAGGAATGAAACACAACAGCAGTGAGGTTATGCAAGATTGTGATTCTCAGTCCTTAAACTGAGACGTGGCCCAGCCAGTTCTTCTAGGTCAGTGATGGCGAACCTTTTAGAGACCGAGTGCCCAAACTGCAACCCAAAACCCACTTATGTATCGTCGGGTGCCGAGTGGGCGTGGTCCATTGGGTGGGCGTGGCCAATTGGGGTGGGTGTGGCCCATTGGCTGGGCGTGGCTGCGGTGGTAACGGCAGACTGGGTGGGACTAAAAAGTTCAATCAATCAATTCCAACTTTGCAAGATCTTTTTTTTTTCCCCCGCGAGAAGTTGAAATTGACTGATTTATTGAACCTTTTTTTTTTTGTACACGGGCGGCGGAGGCCTAAAGCGAAAAGGTTTTATAAAACCCAGCTGAAGGCCTAGGATTGGGGCGACGACGTGCGTGCCCACAGAGAGGGCTCTGAGTGCCGCCTCTGGCACCCGTGCCATAGGTTCACCACCACTGTTCTAGGTCAATATTTCTCAACCTTTTTGCAATTTTAAGATGTGTGGACTTCAACTCCCAGAGTTCCCCAGCCAGCCAGCTGGGGAACTCTAGGAGTTGAAGTCCACACATCTTAAAATTGCAAAAGTTGAGAAGCACTGCTCTAAGTGAGGGATATGTTACTGTCCATGTGTGAAATTAGGCATTTTATAGAATGCCTAGGAAATATATAAAATGCCAAAAATGGGACGTCAAAGTAGGAAACCACTTAATTTTTACACCTTCCCTAGGCATTCTATGCAGTGCCAAAAAAAACCAAACCAGCAAACTATAAAATATTGCCACTAAGCTTTGTTGTACCCATGCTACACTGCCCATGAGGGTTCAGGAAACCGTTTACTATCTGCAGTTCAGTTCTGTTTTCTCAAATGTTGTCAAAAGATACAGCAAGGTATAAAGTATAAACAACATTATTGTACTTGTTAAATCACTTGGCATTTGCTGGTTTTACTCTGAAGCGTTATTCCTCTGAATGAAAAGATATTCATCCTGTTGAGGGAGAGAGAGAGAGAGGGGTCTATAAAAGCAATTCAAAGAGATGTCAAATAGACTTTTGTTTATACTGACTTTTTTAAGCTTCTTGTAACTGTCAACACTTCTGCACCAGCTGGCTAAAGCTTTTATAACGGTGCTTCTCAACCGTACCAACTTTAAGAGGCCTGGACCTCAACTCCCAGAATTCTGAGAGTTAGAGTCCATACATGCTTGTTGTGGAACGCTGGGAGTTTTATTCTTATTTATTTAATTTCTATAGCCGCTCATCTCCGCAAACGACTCTGGCAGCTCACAATTGAGTTGACCTCCACACATCTTAAAAGTTTCAGAAGTTGAGAAACAACGTGATTTATACGGTAGGATTGTTTCATATCCTGCCCCTGATTTTCTTTAAACCTGGGAAGGAGCTCACAAAGTAGAGTTGTTTGAATGCAAGGATCTCCCTAGCCCAGGGGTGGGGAACCTTGGCTCTTTTATGACCCGTGGACTTCAACTCCCAGAATTCCTGAGCTAGCCATGCTGAGGGGAAAGAGAGAGTTTCAAAGCTGAGCCATGCTGGCTCAGGAATTCTGGGAGTTGAAGTCCACGAGTCATAAGAGAGCCAAGGTTGCCTACCCCTGCCCTAGTTGTAAAGACCCATGTGCATGACTGCCGTTGACTATTCCTTGGCAGGAAATACACACCGCTGCTGATCACCGCTGCTGATCTAGTCCTCAAATTACGTCTGCAATACAACCTGACCATCACTGTTGTAACTAGTGATGGTCGTAAAACTGGTCATCCTCATGACTGACTGGCTTTTTTTTGCAGTGTTTGTTAAACGAAGGCTGTGGTTGTTAGCCTGTGGTTATTAAGCTACTGAAGTAGGAGATGATGATGATGATGATGATGATAGGTTGGAAGGGACCTTAAAGGTCATCTAGTCCAACCCCCTGCTCAGGCAGGAAACCTTATACCATTTCAGACAAATGGCTGTCCAGTCTCTTCTTAAAAACGTCCAGTGTTGGAGCATTCACCGCTTCTGGAGGCAGGATGTTCCACTGGTTAATTGTTCTGTCAGGAAGTTTCTCCTTAGTTCTAGGTTGCTTCTCTCCTTGATTAGTTTCCATTCATTGCTTCTTGTTCTGCCTTCAGGCGCTTTGGAAAATAGCTTGACTCCCTCTTCTTTATGGCAGCCCCTGAGATATTGGAACACTGCTATCCTGTCACCCCTCGTCCTTCTCTTCTTTAGACTAGACATTCCAGCAACCGTTCCTTATATGCTTTAGCCTCCAGTCCCCTGATCATCTTTGTTCCTCTTCTCTGTACTCTTTCTAGAGTCTCAACATCTTTTTTTACATCGTGGCGACCAAAACTGGATGCAGTATTCCAAGTGTGGCTTTACCAAGGCATTGTAAAGTGGTATTATTGCCAACATTCAGTCCTCAAGATTTCCAGTTAAAGAATTTGGGAGAGACCTCTATCTAAGACCCCAAGAACATCTATTACCCAATCATAACGAAATGATGGAAGCTATAACTTAACCACATCTGGAAGACATGAAGCTAGGAGAACCTGGTATAAATACTCTACTAAGGATAGTCATGCTGCCAAGCACATAGTAAGAGGATATTGAGCATATGACCCGGCATGAAAGAGCTCCTTTGTAACCACAGTGGGCAAAGGAAACAGCTGTCTTGAAATAGTCGGTTGGTGCCTGTCTCCTTTCTTGTTTGTTATTGATACCCTGGCTTGTCACCATCGCTCCTCCTTACCATGACTTCCACAATATTACACTGTATTTTGTTTTGGTTGGCCCTGTTTTAGTTAATATTTATTATGTTTCTGTAAGAAGATTGTGAGAACCAATTTTGTGGAGTGGTAAAGGTGCTAGGCTAGAAACCGGGTGACCAAGAGTTTTAGTCCCGCCTTAGACATGAAAGCCAGCTAGGTGACTTTGGGCCAATCACCAGGAGAGGGTGAATTCTAGTCCTGCCTTAGCTGTGAAAGACAGCTGGGTGACTTTGGGCCAATCACTGTGAGTTCTAGTCCCACCTCAGGCATGAAAGCCAACTGGGTGACTTTGGGCCAGTCAACAGAAGACAGAATTCTAGTCCTGTCTTAGCCATGAAAGGCAGCTGGGTGACTTTGGGCCAATCACCAGGAGAGGGTGAGTTCTAGTGCTACCTTAGCTATGAAAGACAGCTGGGTGACTTTGGGCCAATCACCAGGAGAGGATGAGTTCTAGTCCTACCTTAGCTATGAAAGACAGCTGGGTGACTTTGGGCCAATCACCAGGAGACGGTGAGTTCTAGTCCCACCTCAGGCATGAAAGCCAACTGGGTGACTTTGGGCCAGTCAACAGAAGACAGAATTCTAGTCCTGTCTTAGCCATGAAAGGCAGCTGGGTGACTTTGGGCCAATCACCAGGAGAGGGTGAATTCTAGTCCTGCCTTAGGCATAAAGCCAGCTTGGGCCAGTCACACTTTCTCCACTCTAGGAAGCAGGCAATGGCAAACCACTTCTGAAAAACCTTGCCAAAACCTTGCAGGGACTTGTCCAAAGCAATCTCTGAGAACCAAACGTGATTGAACGGAAGGAAAAACAAGGAGAGTTGCATTGGGGGGGGGGGGGAAGTTGCATATGGTTTAGCTTTTTACAATTTTCTGTGCCTTCTGTGCATGTGTTTGGCAAGTAGGCAGTTCAGAACGTTGGAAATAAAATAAAAATATGTAGTTAGATGCCCTGCTGGCCCACTTTGCTCAGGGCAAAGGATGATGTTTTGAATTGAATATGTGGGCACCAGCATAGGTGAGCTGGAAGAAGGCGATCTAATAAACTTTTACAAACTTTTCAAAGAGAGGCAGGTAATGGCTGTTATTTTTGGAAGCGTAAAGGGGGAAAAAAAAAGAATGGAAATTAATTAGTCGCATGTCTGAAGTACTTCATGCGTTTTTTCGATAATCCTTACAAAAACATTGGTTGTATATGCCTGGCAGGCTTAACTGGATTATGGGTGGAGCCAGTGTCATATGAATGATATAACCCCATCAATCGCTGGAGTGAAAAGGGATTACTTCTGGCTCAAAATAGTCACGAGTTATTTATGGCTAAACTAACCAGCTGTCATATAGGGGTCACTCCTAGGCACTCACATAAGGGTTAATAAAGGGTTTAACTCTCTCTTCCAGATGCTGGTGCAGAGACAAAGTTTTAGAATAGCCTTTAAAAAAAAAAAGAGACAGGCCTGCTGTAGGATTTTTTTTTTATCCTTTCAACCTTTTATTCTTTCTACTTTTTATGTATAGCCGTACTGGGAAGGAGATTGAACAGGATCAGCCAGGAATGGAAAACTGCCTCACATTTTCTCTCTGCTAGTACCAATTCAGACTGGGTCACAACAATTGTTTTACTATTTCCCCAAAAGATAAAACTGTACACAAGGGGGGGGGGAACAGGCAATGCCAGCCAGCCAGCCAGCCAAGCACAGTTATAAGGAAGTGGCATTTTGCAAAAGTAAGCAACTGAGAGAAGGCAACTTAGACACATTTTAGGTAACATACAGCTTGCTCCTAAGGCTGTAATTCTTAATATGTTTATGCCTGCAAATGATGCCAGCACAGCTCAGTACAAAGATTTCCATTATGCAACCTGCCTCTTAAGAGAAAAGCCGATAGAATCTCAGGAGAGGCGCTGATTTTTATTTATTTTTTTTAACCTCTCAAGAAGGATGCTGACAAATGGCAAAGGCTTGCAGGAGAGTTTATAACAGGAAAGGAAGACGGTTATGGAAATTGTTTGTCTTAAATTATTAGGAAAAAGAAGAGATAGCTCTGGAATGTATATTTTCCATTAGCCTGTTTCGCTGCAGGGACTTATCCTGGATTTGCATCCAACACAGAGGTTTGTGCTTCAGGGGTCCATTCAAGAAACTTCAGGCTGCTATTCTACATTTCCGTTGCTGCAAAGAAGTTTTCTAGTGAATGACATTTCCGTTGTTGCAAAGAATGGGCCCTGATGAAGATTTTAACATAATTTCATACTTTCCGTAGCTCTCCCCTCCTAGCAGTGTGGAAGATGGCAGAAATGTGCTCACATTGGTAGAAATGCACGTTATGTTTTATACTTCCAGGTCCATAAAATAGATTGCCACGCCTTTTTACTGCAAACTGCCCTCATACTACAGGCGTACCTTGTTTTATTATTTATTATTATTGCATTATTTTTTTTTACCAATATCTTCCATTAGCAAAGAGATTACAGTTTGCTGAAGAATCAGATGATGATTAACGTTGTTTGACAATAAACTACTTTTAATTTAAAGTAGGTAGGGTTTTTTTTTTAGACGTAACGTTACTGTACACCTAACACACTAAAGTATTGTATAAACATACTGTAACTTTTATACTTCTTGGGAAACCAAAGAATGTGTCACTTGCTTTGTTGTGGTATTTGCCTTATTGCAGTGATCTACAACAGAACCTGATTATTATTATTCACATCTTGACATGTAATAAAGTGAAGCTAGGCTAGGCAACCTTGGGGTTCTTTTATGACTCGTGGACTTCAGCTCCCAGAATTCCTGAGCCAGCATAGCTCAGCTTGGAAACTTTCTCTCAGCATGGCTGGCTCAGGAATTCTGGGAGTTGAAGTCCACGAGTCATAAAAGAGCCAAGGTTGCCTAGCCCTGCTATAGACACTTTGCTAGCTATATTAGCTTTCTGCTGTCATTAGTAATAAGGATTCAGTTATTTTCTTGTGGGCATGATGGGAAGGATCTGGAGATCTTACACTGAACGGATTACTGGGTGATGGGAAGGCTGGGGGAACTGGCAGATAACTGCCTGCCGCTATCTGATTCTCAGTGGACAGGCCTATACAGGTAGTCCTTGACTTACAAACCTTCATTTAGTGACCATTAGTTACAACAGCCCTGAAAAAAGTGACGGACGACCAGTCCTCACACTTACGACCATGGTAGTGTCCCTTTTGGTCACGTGACCAAAATCTGGGCACTTGACAGCCAGCATGTATTTGCAATGGGTGTGGCGTCCCGGGTCATGCAATCACCATTGACGAGCTTCCGACATGCAAAATCAAAGGGGGGGGGAAGCCAGATTCACTTAACGACCACATGATAAGGACCACAGTGATTTGCTTAACGACCGTGGCAAAAGAGGTCGTAAAGTTGGGCACAGCTCAGTTAACAACCGCCTTGCTTAGCAATAGAAAAAGCTGGTCCGAATTGTGGTAAATTGAGGACTACGTGTGTACCTAAATAGGTTGGTGCCTGTAAGGTCTTAATTTTCTTTGGATTCATGTCAGCCTGGCAGAGCCGAAGAAGCTTTTTGGATGAGAAGCGAAACGTCTTCAAGGAAAAAAACGGCCTTTTGAAAAAGCACCTTTGGGACAACCCTGACCTGGATGACTGAAAATAACAGAATAACAAGAGTTGAAAGGGACCTTGGAGGTCATCTAGTCCAACCCCCTGCTCAAGCAGGAGACCCTATGCCATTTCAGACAAATAGTTGTCCAGTCTCTTCTTAAAAACTTCCAGTGTTGGAGCACCCACAACTTCTGGAGGCAAGTTGTTCCACTGGTCAATTGTTCTAACTATCAGGAAATTTCTCCTTAATTCTAGGTTGAATCTCTCCTTGATTAGTCTCCATCCGTTGCTTCTTGTCCTGCCTTCAGGTGCTTTGGAGAAGAGATTGACCCCCCCCCCCACCACCTTCTTTATGGCAGACCCTCAGATATTGAAACACTGCTATCGTGTCACCCCTCGTCCTTTTCACCGGATTAGACATACCCAATTCCTGCAACCGTTCTTCATATGTTTTATCCTTCAGCGCCCCAATCATCTTGGTTGCTTTTTTCTACGCCGTTTCTAGAATCTCAACATCTTTTTTATATCGTGGTGACCAAAACTGGATGCAGTATTCCAAGTGTATTCTTACCAAGTCATTATCTCAACGTAGACCGTCAGCCCTGGGCAGTTCCCAACAAGTTTCTGCAAGGGCCAATAGCCCTCTTCTCCCTCTCCTACAAATTTGACCTCTTCTGCCTTGTGGTCCAGTGACCTGTTCATAGTATCCTGCCCTTTTACGCTGCTTTGCAGCCCCTGGTGTGTTGCTGGAAGGGAGATCTTATTTCACAACAGGGAGGGGCCCAACAGAGTGAAGGCTAACTTTTTTTTTTCTCCATGCCTTGACGTAAAGGCTTCGGCTATTAATGGACCTGCCTTTTTTCCCCCCTTCTTCCTTCTCTCACTGGCTGCTGAAGGAGTAGCATTTTAATGGAACTTTTTCATTGGTTATATTTAAAACTACCCTTATAGGTTTTTTTTTAAGCTGGTTGACATTCTTTTCAGGAAGTTTTGCGTGAAGATTTTTGCGAAGTTTTTTCCCTGCAGGTTTTGAAAGCAACTTTAGCCGTTACAGCAATAATAAGGTTTTTTTTTTCTCTCTTCCTTTTCTTTTTGTAGCAATGAGCTGCAATGCTTGTCCACGAGTTCTTTTAGGGCTGTGGCAAGCTCTGAACTTTGATTCCGACACTTGAACCAGCTATAAACTTTTGTGTGCCAATGGACACACATGCGGCTCCTGTGTGATTTTTTAAAAAGTGAGAACAGAGGCGGAAGTGGAGGGCTTTTAGGAAATTACATAGCTGGAACAGGAGCATAAGCAATCATTCTCAGAAAGTGAAACCCTTTTGCAGGCTTTGGGCTAGAAACGGCGTATTTTGAGAAGATCTGAGAGAGAGAGAGCACAAATATTGTTCAAATCAGAATACTTTGCACTCACTAAACCTGTCAGAAATTCACACGGATTTCGGTGAACAACAGAAGGGTTCCTGAAACAAAACCATAATGAAATGATTTTGAAGGTGAGATTTGGCTCTGGATATTTCCTATGGCTTTATCCTGCCATTTAGCGCTGAACTGAAATGTATTTCAATTTTGTTTCTGCATTTTTATAATTTTGTCTGGGCCGGTCCTAGTGCTGGGCAAATTTTGTTGAATTCTCCTGCTGGCAGTCTGAGTATCCTGCTACAGTTTCATGAATAATGTGATTGTGTTACCTTGCCAGGTACAGGATTTTATACTGTACAATCTGTTCCTCTAAAATTAGGATGCTGCCTGTCAGACTCTGCCATATCTTACATTACCTTGAGTGATTGATGCTCCATATCCTTTTCATGGCTCAGTCCCTCAATTTCTGAACAGTGATTGGTGACATAGCGCCATTTTGTTCTTGGTGATTGGACCAGTCTTGGATTGTCACCTGTCACTGTAGAACAAGGGTCAACAAACTTGGCAACATTAAGACTTGCGAATTTTAACACCATAATTCCCCAGCCAGCCATGCTGGATAGGGAATTCTGGGAGTTGAAGTCCACAAGTTTTAAAGTTGCCAAGTTTGGAGAACCCTGCTGTAGAATAGATGGACAAAAATGCCAACTCTAGTCTGAACATCTGGCTAACTATAGCAATAGCACTTAGACTTATATACCACTTCACAGTGCTTTACAGCCCTCTCTAAGCGGTTTACAGAGTCAGCCTTTTGCCCCCAGCAATCTGGATCCTCATTATACCGACCTCGGAAAGGTGGAAGGCTGAGTCAACCCTGAGCCAATCAGGATCGAACTGCTGGCAGTCGGAAGAATTAGCCTGAAATATTGCATTCTAACTACTGCGCCACCAGGGCTCATGCAACAAATTGTAATATAGTAATAAGCAATAGCCTGTAAGTATAACATCTATATTCTGTCCCTTCTCAAGAACCTGGGATAGACAGATGTAGATTTTTGATGGTGCTAAGGGTATATCAGAGAATGTAAGCTGTTCTGAGTAAAGCTGCCTTTTGCAATTGACGATGGTGAATTGGTCAATGCCAATGCTGTTGAATTGGTGCTCCAATTGTTTTGCGTTTGCACTCAAGGCATCTATGCTTATTGGTACTACCTTTGTTTTCTTTTGTCATAGTAGTCCTGTTCCTATTTCCAGGTCTTTGTATTTTGTTGTCTTCTCCAGTTCTTTCTCTATTCTATGTTGTTGTTTTCACATACTGGCACATACTGTATATTATTATTATTATTATTATTATTATTATTATTATTTTTCAAAAGTGGAATGCATTACATGTTTTGGTTTAAAGTAGATAGCAAGAGGTCACTCAGAGTTCAGCTGGATCACAATAAATTTTTATTTTAGACCAACATTATCTTTGGATCAATTTACAAACAATAATAAATATACATTTTGGAAGGCCTTCACGTTACTGGGGTTTAATATCTTAAACTCTTGCAAAATCTCCAGTGCTGAAAGTCATTGTAAAAAAGGGAAATAGTGAATTTGAGAGATCACATTCTGCTCTATTGTAAGTTTTACTAAGGCATTCTTAATGAGCTATTAACACCTCTTAGTCTATTTCCAGGCTGAATAGAACAGTTCTATGCACAACTTATTTTAGTAGACAAAAGATAACTTGTGCTTTTGCAAGGTTGNAAAATCTCCAGTGCTGAAAGTCATTGTAAAAAAGGGAAATAGTGAATTTGAGAGATCACATTCTGCTCTATTGTAAGTTTTACTAAGGCATTCTTAATGAGCTATTAACACCTCTTAGTCTATTTCCAGGCTGAATAGAACAGTTCTATGCACAACTTATTTTAGTAGACAAAAGATAACTTGTGCTTTTGCAAGGTTGTTATTTGCAGCTTGTAGAATTTTTCCTGTTGATAGCAAGATAAAATGAGCATGATAAGAGGCTTTTTTATTATGTATGCTAGATTGTATTTTATATTGTATATTTTTATGCTGTCTAGGGCTATGACCCGCAATAAAGTTAAAAAAAGTAGATAATTCATGAAAACCAAGTGGCATTGCTTTAACAAAGCGAAATAAATCAAAACAAAAATGCAAACTAAGGAGAAACAACTGGATCCCATTGAATTCAATTAACATAAAGGAACCAGCTCAATCATTGGTCGATAGACAGACGGACAGACAGACAGAAAAATAGGTGATAGAGAGATGATAGATAGATAAGACAGACAGACAGACAGACAGGCAGGTAGGTGAATAGATAGATAGATAGATAGATAGATAGATAGATAGATAGATAGATAGATAGATAGATAGATAGATAGATATAGACAAAGAGAGAAAGAAGATAGATAGATATAGACAAAGAGAGAAAGTAGATAGATAGATAGATAGATAGATAGATAGATAGATATAGACAAAGAGAAAGAAGATAGATAGATATAGACAAAGAGAGAAAGTAGATAGATAGATAGATAGATAGATAGATAGATAGATAGATAGATAGATAGATAGATATAGACAAAGAGAGAAAGAAGATAGATATAGACAAAGGGAGAAAGTAGATAGATAGATAGATAGATAGATAGATAGATAGATATAGACAAAGAGAGAAAGAAGATAGATATAGACAAAGGGAGAAAGTAGATAGATAGATAGATAGATAGATAGATAGATAGATAGATAGATAGATAGATAGATAGATAGATAGATAGATAGATAGATAGATAGATAGAGACAGAGAAAGTAGATAGATAGGCAGGCAGGCAGGCAGGGACAGACAGACAGACAGACAGACAGACAACCTTAATTTCCCATGAACTGGATGATGTCTCTGAAGGTGGGCGCTTTCCAAAAATTATCCAAAGAGCAGGTATTTGAAGATGCACTCAGGATATGGCATCTTTAAACTGTGGCTTATAAGGAGATGAGTTTGAAGGCTTCTCCTTTCTACTTTTTTATTTCAATTCATGAGTTAAAATTCACTTGCTATTCCAAACAGACAGGTCTATTAAATGACAGTGATGGTTTGGGATCATCACTCTTCAGCATCTTTAGATTCAGCCCACTTTTAGCTGACAGTTCGAGACCTATCGTTGTTTTAATGACCGTTTTTTTTTGCCTGGAAGGTTGGTTATAAGTAATAACCATAAAAAACATTGATAGTGTTTGTTAAGATAGCAGCTTAATAGTTGCCAGTTAATATTTTGCAAGGTTCTTCTCCAGCTAGACACTGTCTGAATATGTTGGAATCTCTTTCCTTGCAAGGGGCAATTGATTTATATTTTAAACTTTTTAAAAGTGAGAGCTTTCACCATTAGAAAGCTACGTTTTCAAAAGATGCACACAGATACACACATGTAACTGATTAAAAACTAATTCTGCGGATACTTCGTCATGAAAGGCATTTTTTATGAATGATTTTTGGTGAGAAAAAAAAAGGTTCATTCTCATATATCAGTGGTGGGAAAAGGAGATGACCATTGATGAGTTAATTTTCCGATAAAATTTACCCGTACGGCAATTTGCGTTAGCAGCGCATTCGATTTGTATTAAAAGTTTAAAAACAATGAGAAGAAAAAAAAATTCAAGGCTGTGATGAATTTTTGGGCCGAAAGATGGCAGCACTCCTTATCTGTTTAGCTGTTCTTTTCTCTAGAGAAATTGCGCTGTTTCTGTAAAGCTTTTCTTTGAACAAATTGCTTTTAAGCTCTGTTGGAGTTGCTTCATTCACACCAGTCAAAGGAAATATTAATTTTTCCTCTGAGTGCAAAAAAGGCTTAATTAAATGCAAATTGTTGTTTTCATATTCTTTAGAGTGCACATTTTAGAGGCTCAGAATTTTTATGCCTTTACAAATGCATTTGACTGGTTTTGGGGATTTGGACGGGGGGTCCTTCCATCAGAGAGAGAGGACACAAAGGTGCTAAGAACAAGCATTGCAGCTAGTCCTCGACTTGCAACAGTTCATTTAGTGACAGTTCAATGTTATAACAGCGTTGAAAAAAGAGACTTAAGACCGTTTTTTTCACACTTACGACCTTTGTGGCACCCCCAAGGTCACGTGATCAGAATTCAGACGTTTGGCAACTGATTCATATTTATGACGGTCGCAGTGTCCCACGGTCACGTGATCCCCTTTTGTGATCTTATGACAAGCAAAGTCAACGGGGAAACCAGATTCACTTAACAACCTTGTTACTAACTTAACAACAGCAGTGATTCATTTAACAACTGTGGCAAGAAAAGTCGTAAAATGAGGCAAAATTCACTTAACAAACGTCTCGCTTAGCGACAGAAATTTTGGGATCAATATAATACAATCCAACACAACACAACACAATTAATTTTATTTGGCCAAGAGTGATTAAACACACAAGGAGTTTCTCTCCGGTGCAGAAGCTCTCGGTGTATCTACAAACCAACGAAGTGTTTTTAATGTAGGCTGCTCAGAATATATAAATATAACAAAGATAAATATAACACTATAAATATATATATAACAAATAAACAAAGACTGTACTGTTTAGCTCCTTAAACCACAGGACGAGTTCTGTTTGAGTCATAGCATGATCTTAGGAAAAAGGCTTTTGTGAAAACTGCCTTTCCTATGTACAACACGTGCATCTATGTGTTTTAGAATCATTCTGCTTCCGTCGTTGTATGGGCCAAGCTACTTATCGTCTTCATGACAATAACTATCAAAAACAGTTTTGTGATACAAAATGAGACTTTGTTGTCCCAAAAGATCCAGAATAATTTTCCTCAAAGAAAAAATATTGGGAAAAAGACTGAAGATTGCACTGATCGTATGCAACATGCACACCTGTAAACAAATTAAGAAGAGACTAGAGATTCACCTGTCTGAGACGGTATGGGTTCTACTGCTTGAACAGGGGGCTGGACTAGAAGACCTCCAAGGTCCCTTCCAGCTCTATTCTATTCTATTCTATTCTATTCTATTCTATTCTATTCTATTCTATTCTACTCTATTCTACTCTACTCTACTCTACTCTACTCTACTCTAAATATATTTGGAGGGCAGAATAATGCATCTAAGTGTTTCAATACAGGTAGTCCTTGATTTATGACCGCAGCTGACTCCAACATTTCTGTTGCAAAGCGAAACAGTTAAGTGATTTGCCCCATTTTACGACCTTTCTTGCCACAGTTGTTAAGCGAATCACTGCAGTTGTTAGTCACAGGGTTGTTAAGTGAATCTGGCTTCCCCATTGGCTTTGCTTGTCTGAAGGTCTCAAAAGGTGATCACATGACCCCGGGACACTGCAACCGTCACGAATACGAGTCAGTTGCCAAATGTCCGAATTTTGATCACGTGACCACAGAGATGCTGCAACAGTCGTAAGTGTGAAAAAGGGTCATACGTCCATTTTTTTTCCAGTGCGGTTGTAACTTGAAACTGTCACTCAATGAACTGCCGCAAGATTGCACTGATCGTATGCAACATGCACACCTGTAAACAAATGTATTTGGAGGGCAGCGTAACGCATCTAAGTGTTTTCAATACAGGCAGTCCTGTCGTCCTGTATTGGCATTTCAGCCCTACTTTCTTATTTATTATCGAGAATTGATGAGACGCGTGTACTTGAGAGCTGCGGAAGAGGAAAGGGGAGAATAAAGAAGTCCCAGGGAGGACCGAATAAAATATTCATACAAGCTACAGCTCTGGCCCTCGGGGTGTGGATAATCCTCAAAATGTCAGACTTCCTTAAGGGCAAGATGTGATGCACACCTTTGCTTCGCCACAATAAGTGTGCTTTGCTGGTGTTAAGAGCCTGGCAGGCCACCTGGGCTGCGTTCAGACTCTGCATGGACCTTCCAACTTTTTTGCTCTCGGCGCCGTTTAGCAGATCTTCTTGTAGTCTTCTCCTCCGCAGGGACTCCTCGATGCAGACACCCCTCCTGGCTTTCTTTCATGCGCCCTTATTTCTTCCTCTGCCTCTCTGATGGCTGCTTAATTGGAGAAAGAGAGAAAGAAAGGAAGAAAGAACTCTACTCAGCTTTGATCCTTTCTCCCAGCTCTCTCCCTCACCCATCAATTTTGCAACGAAACTCAGAAGGTTGGGAACCGAGCAAAGAGCATCCCCGAAAAAGTCAAACGAAGGTGTGGCATGTCTGAAGGAAATGAGATTTGTCTCTCTCTCTCTCTCGTGTAACATGAGAAACAGCTGCGAGTTAATCTTCCGAGGAGTTGGGCCGGTTCAGGCAGCTGTCTCCAGCAAAAGTCTCAACACTCTTTCTTTGTGTTCTGCCGTTACAGGATGGAGGATGAAGCTGTGTTGGACAGAGGGGCTTCTTTCCTGAAACACGTTTGCGACGATGAGGAAGTGGAAGGTAAGAGGCTGTCCTCTCTTGGATATTAAGGCCGCTCTTCCTTGTCCAAAATGCCTTTTTCAGGATCAGGGGTGTATATATATGAGGCATCCTACAAGTGTGGTTTGTATATATGAACACTAGGCACGATCAGTGCAGAGCCTTTGCTATTTTATTATTTTATATAATAATAATAATAATAATAATAATAATAATAATAATAATGATGATGATGATGATGATGATGATGATGATGATGATGATGATGATGATGATAAAGTTGGAAGGGACCTTGGAGGTCATCTAGTCCAACCCCCTGCTCAGGCAGGAAACCCTATACCCTTTCGGACAAATGGCTGTCCAGTCTCTTCATAAAAACTTCCAGTGTTGGAGCATTCACCACTTCTGGAGGCAGGTTGTTCCACTGGTTAATTGTTCTAAATAATAATAATAATAATAATAATAATAATAATAATAATAATAATAATAATAATAATAATAATAATAATAATAATAATAATAATAAAGTTGGAAGGGACCTTGGAGGTCATCTAGTCCAACCCCCCCCTGCTCAGGCAGGAAACCCTATACCCTTTCAGACAAATGGCTGTCCAGTCTCTTCATAAAAACTTCCAGTGTTGGAGCATTCACCGCTTCTGGAGGCAGGTTGTTCCACTGGTTAATTGTTCTAAATAATAATAATAATAATAATAATAATAATAATAATAATAATAATAAAGTTGGAAGGGACCTTGGAGGTCATCTAGTCCAACCCCCTGCTCAGGCAGGAAACCCTATATCATTTCAGACAAATGGCTGTCCAGTCTCTTCTTAAAAACTTCCAGTGTTGGAGCATTCATCGCTTCTGGAGGCAGGTTGTTCCACTGGTTAATTGTTCTAACTGTCAGGAAGTTTCTCCTTAGTTCTAGGTTGCTTCTCTCCTTGATTAGTTTCCATTCCATATATATATAAAGCTTGGTTTGGAAGCATTTGTAAGATGTTTTACTAGGTATGTCCGGTCTAACAAAAGACAGGGACTAGGGGTGACATGATAGCATCGCCAAGTACTTGAGGGGCTGCCACAGAGAAGAGAGGTTGACCTAGTCTCCAAAGCCACAGAGAGCAGGACAAGAAGCAACGGATGGAAACTAATCAAGGAGAGAAGCAACCAGGAACTGAGAAGAAATTTCCTGACTGTGAGAACAATTAATCAGTGGAATAGCTTGCTTCCAGCAGTTGGTGGTGCTCCATCACTGGAGGTTTTTAAGAAGAGATTGGACAGCCATTTGACTGAGGTAGTATAAGACTCCAGCCTTGAGCAGGAGTTGGACTAGAAGACCTCCGAGGTCCCTTCTAACTCTGTTATATTATGTTCTAGGTTTAGATGTATTGTGCTGTTGTTTCTCTATGTTTCTTTAGGTGGTATTTGTTTTTCTTGCTCAGCACATAGGCTTTGGAATAGAGTTTTAGGGCCACAAAATGCATATTTACTGAACTACGTATGGAGCTGGAAAACGTGGCCATTTGAAGACCCTGAACATGGCAGGGCTAGCTCTGGTGTAGGAGATAAGAGGGGTGAAGTTGGGGATTTTGCCTCTGTTTCTGATTCTTTCAGATCATCTCCTTTTTATGACTTTTCTGCCTAGCCCACACCTCTGTCTCACCAACACAGTTCATTTTACAGAAGGAAAGTTGCCAATTTTATTTTATTTGTTGGGCAGTTTGGGCCAAGAACCAAGTTTGTTTGTCACATTGCAATAAAAATTGACTCCGTGCTGATGTTTGGAACCTACAGCTCCAAAATTTTCCGGCCCGAACAAGGTGAATTACTTACTATAAGTTGACAAAACACAAGAGTCGCTTGGGAGGTTTTGATCCATGTAGACAAAACTTACTGTGTTTCATATTTCTGCGATTATATTTGAATGCCAGTCTTCTTTCGTTCAAGGCTTGCAGGTATGTAGGCTTAACCTGTTTTATTATGGCAGCTGTTAACCTCTTTGAGAAGTAAGCTAAGCTAGAAAGGGTAATGTGTAGGAAAGAAAAATTGGATGGTGGTCTTGTTCTCTCTTCCCATCAATTCTGTCTAACTCTTATTTTTTTTCTTTGATGCTGTTCTTTCTTTGGGAATCATACCTGCTCAATAAATAACTGTCTCGCCTTGGCTTGCTGTAGAAATGTAAACAAAACATCCCTCATAATTGGGGAAGGGGTACAAGGAGGGGGTTAAGTCTGGATTCCTGGTAGTAAGGCTGTTAGTTGTACTTTATGTGCCAGTAGGAAAAGAGATGGTATCTATTTTGTGCAGATTTGTTTTAATAATAATAATAATAATAATAATAATAATAATAATAATAATAATAATAATAATAATAATAATAATAATAATAATAATGATAAAGTTGGAAGGGACCTTGGAGGTCATCTAGTCCAACCCCCTGCTCAGGCAGGAAACCTTATACCATTTTGGACAAATGGCTGTCCAGTTTATTCTTAAAAACCTCCAGTGTTGGAGCATTCACCGCTTCTGGAGGCAGGTTGTTCCACTGGTTAATTGTTATAACTGTCAGGAAGTTTCTCCTTTGTTGTAGGTTGCTTCTCTCTTTGGTTAGTTTCCACCTGTTGCTTCTTGTCCTGCCTTTAGGTGCTTTGGAGAATAGCTTGACTCCGTCTTCTTTGGGGCAGCCCCTGAGATAGTGGAACACTGCTATCATGTCCCCCCTCATCCTTCTCTTCGTTAAACTAGACATACCCAATTCCAGCAGCCGTTCCTTATATGTTTTAGCCTCCAGTCCCCTGATCATCTTTGTTGCTCTTCTCTGTACTCTTTCTAAAGTCTCAAATTCTTTTTTACATCGTGGTGACCAAAACTGGATACAGTATTCCAAGCATGGCCTTACCAAGGCCTTGTAAAGTGGTATTAATACTTCACGTGATCCCTCTGTTAATGCAGCCTAGCACTGTGTTGGCTTTTTTGGCAGCTGCAGCACACGGCTGGCTCATATTTAAGTGATCGTCCACTAGGACTCCGAGGTCCCTCTCACAGTTGCTACTATTGAGCAAGGTACCCCCTATACTATACCTGTACATTTGGTTTTTCTTGCCTAAATGTAGAACCTTACTTTTTTCACCATTGAATTTCATTTTGTTAGATAGCGCCCAGTGTTCAAGTCTTATAGAGCAGGGATCCCCAAATCTTCTGGGTTGGTGGCTCAGTGGGAAAGGGAGGGGGAGGCACCTTTATATGTGCATGTGCACACGTGCTAATGTGGCTGTGTGTACGTACATGCAAACGGGGCTGTGAACATGCACACTCTGCAAATGGGGCTGCTAGCGCTGGCACAAGAGGGGATGAGCACATGCACTGGCCAGCCACTCATGTGGCTCGTGGCCAAGAGGCCACGGGCCGGTAGTAGGCCATGGCCCATAGGTTGGGGACCTCTATTACAGAGTATGCAGTCTGAGCAGTATTCTATGCCCACCTCCTGACTCAGGGATGTAAAGGAACAACTTATAGCTCAACTGTTTTCCAATCATAGCAATTTCCAGATGTGTGGACTTCAGCTCCCAGAATTCCACAGCCAGCAGGCTATTGCTGAGACTTTTGGGAGTTGAAGTCCACATATCTGGAAGTTGCTAAGGTTGAGAAACATTACTCTAAACAAAACACGAATGGGATATTTGTAGTCTAGCATAGGGGTCCCCAACCCCCAGTCTGTGGCATGTTAGCAGCCGGTCCACACAAACAAAGGCCCATCCACGGGATGCAGGCAGTACATGAAACCATGTTTCCTCGGGTCTGCAGAAAAACCTCTCTTCACGGAACCGGTCCCTGGTGCTCAAAAGGTTGAGGACCTCTGGTCTAGCAGATATTGCTGGAATCCAGTACCTGACAGCCTTCAATAGCTTGACTGATGACCTGTATTGATAGTCTCCTTCTAGAGGATCATACTTTCCGTAGCATTCGTTTGTGAAGAGTATTTACTAACACTTCTGTGCTACTCTACTTTCAATGGCTCCTAGTAGCATGCATTGAAAAATCCAGACAATTAAAAGGAGCTTAATAATATTCAATGTTTTGATGACACTGGCTAACACAAGTAACCACCTTCCACCTTCTTCTAATAATAATAATACTGATAAAGTTGGAAGGGACCTTGGAGGTCATCTAGTCCAACCCCCTGCTCAGGCAGGAAACCCTATACCATTTTGGACAAATGGCTGTCCAGTTTCTTCTTAAAAACTTCCAGTGTTGGTGCATTCAATACTGAACATCAAGTATTTACTTTCATTGTGGAAATTTCATTAGAGATTATTCTTACGTAAGAGAGCAAGTTATTGAGAAAGTCCTATTTGTGGCATCCCTGTAGTATGTAAGTCATGAAGTTAGCGAGACTGAAACCAACAATTCCCAAGCTAGAGGGAATTGTCAGGGTCAATGTAGATACTTCCTGTGGCCATCAAGAGAATGGCCAAATATCCATTGATTTAGAACAGGAGTCTTCAAACGTGGCCCTTTTATGACTTGTGGACTTCAACTCCCAGAATTCCTCAGCCAGCATGCTGAGTTGAAGTCAACTGAGGAATTCTGGGAGTTGAAGTCCACAAGTCATAAAAGGGCCACGTTTGAAGACTCCTGTTCTAAATCAAGTCATAAAAGGGCCATGTTTGAAGACCCCTGATGTAGAAGCTGTTACATAGAATTCAGAGTTTAAATCTTGCTCTGTAGATCTATAGATAGGTACTGGCTTCTGTTTACTACAGAATGCTAATTATCTGCTTTGTTCCTATCAGCAATAAGAGCATTATTGCTCTATGTCAGGGCTTTTCAACCAGTGGTACGGGTAGGTGGTACGCGACCATCCTAGAAAAGTGGTAGCAGAGGAGGGGAATGAGCTGAACCGGTGGCAGCACCGCACAAGCCTGAGCGAGAGATGGCTGGAGCTGCAGGGCTGTCAGGGCTCAGCGGAAGCGCCAGGATCAGCGCCAGGCTCCAGCTGGAGCTCGGTGCTGATCCTGGCGCTTCCGCTGAGCCCTGAAGAAGCACCGATCAGCTGGAAAGCAGCACTGATCCTGGCGCTTCTGCTGAGCCCAGAAGAAGAGCCGATCAGCTGGAATGTTGCAGCCTCTCCAGGGTCTTGTGAGTTACATTCAGATGCTTGGCAACTGATTCATATTTATGACGGTCACAGTGTCCCAGGGTCATGTGAAGTGACCAAAACCTGCTGCAACCACCCAGCAGACGGGGGGAATAAAAACCAAACACCCCCCATCCCACTTCCACTGCCAATCCTCAACAGAAATGCTCACAACAATGAAAACCTCGGACAGGAGGAAGAATGCCGCCGGATGGGCAGGCGGATGTCTTGCTCGGCTGTGCCTTGGGGGGGGCACTTTTTCCAGTGCTATTGTAACTTCAAACAGTCACTAAGCGAACTGTTGTAAGTCGAGGACTACCTGTACTTTATCACTTTTTTCCTTTTTTTTTTTTTGGTCATCACGTTTTTGACCCCTTGCTAGGCGACTGGTGGTACTCGGATGTTGCCATATCCTAAAAGTGGTACAATGGGTGAAAAGGTTGAAAAGCCCTGCAGTAAGGTACAGCAACACAGAATTCTACAGATTTTCTTTAAGTGGAAAATAAAGTGAGGAACATTGCTATGCCATGGAGCAGGGGTCTTCAAACCTGGCCCTTTTATGACTTGTGGACTTCAGCTCCCAGAATTCCTCAGCCAGGCATGCTGGCTGAGGAATTCTGGGAGTTGAAGTCCACAAGTCACAAAAGGGCCAGGTTTGAAGACCCCTGCCATAGAGAGATTAAAAAACACTGAATATTATATTTTTACCTATTTTGTTTTCAAAATGGAACAAAAAACACCAACCGTGTAGCCCATTCTGATAAAGTCATGCTGTCCCCACGCCTGTTGTCATCCTCTACTAACCCTCCCTCAAACTCAGGGGCTGCCACAAAGAAGAGGGAGTCAAGCTATTCTCCAAGGCGCCTGAAGGCAGGACGAGAAGCAATGGGTGGAAACTCATCAAGGAGAGAAGCAACTTAGAACTAAGGAGAAACTTCCTGACAGTTAGAACAATTAACCAGTGGAACAACCTGCCTCCAGAAGCGGTGAATGCTCCAACACTGGACGTTTTTAAGAAGAGACTGGACAGCCGTTTGTCTGAAATGGTGTAGGGTTCCTGCCTGGGCAGGGGGTTGGACTAGATGACCTCCAAGGTCCCTTCCAACTTTATTATTATTATTATTATTATTATTATTATTATTATTATTATTATTATTATTATTATTATTATTATTATTATTATTATTATTATTATTATTATTATTTCTGCGTTTAACAATTGCTTTATTAGTTTTCAGAGCTTGTAATGTCACTGATAATGGAATAAAACAGCCAGAGAGACTCCTTAGGTCCGTTTGCCCCTGTTGTTCGTTCCTTGCACAGAGGGTTAAGTGGGAATAATTTTTTTCCTTCCAGTGCTTCCTGGTACATTCCTTTCCTGTTAATTAAAATAGAGTTACATTCCTTATGCGGGAAGCTTTGGAGGTGTATCACAAGATAAACCAATTTTGCCAGGAACGGAAAACATTTTGAGGGCCGTACCTTTATCCTTCTTTGATAAGGGTTTGGCCGGTTTTATAATATGACTTCATAGAGAATGAAGGGCTCCAGATTTCGTTTGAACAGACCGGCTGCTGGAATTTGAAAAAGAAACCAGAAAGGGTCAACATTTTTTTTTTTTTAATCCCTGTAACAAGAAGGAGGGGTGCTCAAGGGCTGCTGAGGTGGATGCAAAGGGTTAATTAGAACCTCTTTGCAGAATGTCAAGTAGATTATGATAGCTTCCAGTAATGAGGAGCTCAATGAATCACAAATCACTTGTAATGTTTAATGGGTGGTGCCTTCATCAGATCCAGAGCTGGCAGCCTCTTTCTTATCTTTATTCTTTTTCTCAGGAACTGAAAGTTGTTTTCATTCTTTCCGGGTACAGTTAAAAATGCTGGATTTAATTTGTACAGATTTCTGCGGCTAGAATAGAAGCAGGGTTATCTGAACAATGCTTGTTCATTACTTTCTTTATGATGGTAAGATAAGAGTTTCTGCCCGAAGTGCGATTTGAGAGAGAGAGAGAGAGAGAGAGAGAGAGAGNAGAGAGGGAGAGAGAGAGAAAGAGAAAGGGACGGAGGGAGAGGGAGATGGAGGGAGGGGGGAGAGAGAATAATAATTTATGTGCTGCTTTTCGAAACATACTTTTTCAAGAGCAGTTTACAAAAAGGTACGGTTTTTTTTAAAACAGAACAGCAGCTGAAACGAAAACATATAACCTTTATTTCTTTTCATTGTGGAAATACAAAGCGAAGAGAAATTTGGTCCAGTTACTGCCAGCATCCAAGGGCCCTGCACTTTAAAAGATTTCCAGTTCAATCTTACGCAACCATCAGAACCACAACCACAATAATTTAAGAACATTTCAACCACTTCATAAATGCTTGGCATCAGGACAAGATTCAGCAGTCCATCTGCATTTAAAAGACAATGGCCACTTTTTCGAAGACAGCAAAATCCACATTTTGGACAGAGAGCACCGCTGGTTTGAAAGAGGAGGGGGGGGGTCAAAGAGGCTATCTGTGTCAAAATTGAACAGCCGTCTCTCAACATGGGGGGGGGGATCCGACATCATCTATCTCCAGTCTACAACACAGTCCTTTCAGCAGTTCCAGAAGGTTCCATATCCGTTTGCACTACTCAGGTGACCCTGAGGACACAGATAAGTCTCCAGGTGGCCTCAATGAGTCTCTAAAACAGGGGTCTTCAAACTTGGCCCTTTTATGACTTGTGGACTTCAACTCCCAGAATTCCTCAGCCAGCGTGCCTGACTGAGGAATTCTGGGAGTTGAAGTCCACAAGTCATAAAAGGGCCAAGTTTGAAGACCCCCTGCTCTAAAGGAAGGCAAATAACCAGCTGTCTGCAAGGAGTATAAATCCATTCATTCCCCACCATCCAGTCAGCGCTGAAGAACCTTCTTGGATGAAAACAACTGTATCAAGAAAGGCTATAAAACGAGACAAAATTCACTTAACGTTTCTGTTGCTTAGCAACAGAAATTTTGGGCTCAGTTGTGGCTGTAGGTTGAGGAATTACCCTTATAATAATTGCCAATTTCCTTCTCCACAGTGCCAGGCTGAGGTGGAATTGTTTTGCTCACTGGATGGAGCACTTGTGTGTGAAATTGCGGATCAATATTTCCCTTGATTGTGGTGATGCTTAGCTTGGAGAGGCAAAAAAACTTAATCTCTGTTAAAGTAGGAACTGCCCATTGAAGTGTTTTCCCAACAGAGGGTTGCGGATGTGGTTTTTACCACAGTTTGCCCGTCAGTAATGTGATCTCACTGCACTGTACAGTAAATCTATCACTTTTTGGAAAACGCTTGCCAAACCCCACGAATGTGGTATGTTGCTGGTATGAAAAGTGATTTCTTAAAGTTCCCAAGATTGAGAAACATTGCATTAGTCAATTCACACCTATATGTTGTGTCCTTGACTAACAACCACAATTGAGCCCACATTTATGTTGCTAAGCGAGACATTTGTGAAGTGAGTTTTGCCCCAGTTGTTAAGTGAGTCACTATAGTTAAGTTAGTCACACGGTTGTTAAGTGAATCCGGCTTCCCCACTGACTTTGCTTCTCGGAAGGTCGCAAAAGGTGAATCACATGTGACCCCAGGACACTGCAACTCTCATAAATACAAGCCAGTTGTCAAGTATCCAAATTTTGATTACATGACCATGCCCTGTAACTTCAGATGGTCACTAAATGAATAATTGTAAGTCAAGGCCTATCTATACTGGGAGAAACACTTGATAAATGATGGCTTTATTTTCCCCTTTTACTACAGATAGTCCTCAACCTACAACTGTAATGGAGCCTGTCAATTACATTCATAAGTCGTGACAGTTGTAAAACAGGTCACCACATGACTGGACCTGGTTTTATGATCTTTTTAGTAGTAACTAAACGCTGGATTTCTGCAAAAATGTCATAAATTGCAGCCAGGTGACTGCAGGACAATGCAGATGGACATAAATGTGGCCAGTTGTTAAGCACCTGAAATGCAGGGTGTAGGAGAAGAGCAGGCAGAGCTAAAGGGTGGAGTTAAGGGTGTCGTCAGCTTGGTGTCATTATGTTGCCACAAAGGGTTCAAGTCCAACCCCGCTTGGATTCCGTTGGCCTTTATTGGCGCCAGTTTAGAGTTTGTTGAACTTTAGTTGACTAGATTCTTATGTATAGGCCTGAGCAATAAACCTTCTGAACTGTAACTTAATGTCCTGATCCTTTGCACCTAATAATGGGGGCAAGACAGCCATTGAAATTCTAGTACCAGGTCATAAGTTTGTTTTGGGTTCCAATGGTTGCTAAAAAACCGGTCCTAAATTGAGGCCTACCTATAACGCAGTTGAGTTTTTCTGCGGAAACAAAGCCCCTTTTATTCTGATGTACTTTACCCGTAATTGACTGGCATCTTTACATTTTATTTATTTGTATATGATCTCTGTAGATCCTTCTTTATAGTCCTTGAGATAAATGGTGAAGATAAAATTCTTTCAGTTTTTTCCCCCTTAAATAAGTCCTGTGATATTATTAATTTTACTGAACTCTACATTGTTTTATTGGCACTTAAATTGTAAATTAATGAATCATGTGGCTTATCTGGTTTTAAGTGAGACTATGTATTGATTAACACTCCTATTTTTATGGTTATAACTGGTTTTAAGTGAGACAATGTATTGATTAACATTCCTATTTTTATGGTTATAACTGGTTTTTAGTGAGACGATGTATTGATAAACACTTCTATTTTTACAATTATAACTGCTTCTTAATAGCTTAGATTTTGTTTTTAAATGATAATATGCAGGTATAAATGTACAATTGGAATTATTTACTGGTGAAAAGGTAGGTTATAAATTTGTTTTTAAAAGCTGTAAAAACATCTTTATAACTATTCTGGCCTAAAAGATTTTAAAAAATATTTTTAAATAAAGTACAATGTTAGAAAAAAAGGAAAAAAGCAAAAGTTTAAACACCGGTATAATGTTTAAAATTAATGGTAGGGGGAGGGTACACAAAATACAACACAGTCTCATGAGGTGGGGTCCTCACCACATTTGATAATAACCCCTACTTATATCCTGTTTGAGAGGTCTTTGGTTCTTTCTAAGTTTGGTTGTTTTCTTGCAACCCTAAGCTGCAAATATTCTCAAATATTATATCCTGTTTCTTAGCCTGATGACTAGCTGAGCTGAATACCTATGAAAATATTAGTTTGAGTGAAAGCATTCTGATGGCCCACGAAGATAAAAAGCAGCTGATAGCACGCAGAGATGATAAACTTGTTCTTAAGTTTATGGGAAAACGCGTATTCAGATCAACATATTTCTGTCTGCAATTCTTCACCTTAAACCTCTGAGAAATGAGTGGGTAAAACCAGAACCACATCAAGGGATTTCCATATTTACATTCTATATGAAATTAAGGAGATTTAGATTCACTTTTAAGAGGAGAAGAAGATAGATGATCAGAACATGAAGTAAATATCTGATCAGTTTCTTAAGACATGTTGCACATGATGGCATAAACCACACACCTTTCTTTGTTATCTTTAAAAACTTCATGGCATAGAATGGATATTCAGTTTCAAAAGTAGCATTGTTTTAACTTTATCCCTCTGTCCACAGTGTTCCTATTGTTGTGTATGATGCTATAAATCGGTTGTCCTAAATTCTGAAATCCAAAGGTTCTAGTCATTCTAGAGAAAAAGCTAAAAACCTAAAATGCTGACGATGTATTCACATGGTCAATAACATTCTACCTCTGACATTGTTGCCACCTACAAAATTGTTTTTTTTTCAGTCTGTGGGACAACAGCCTCTTTCATGGGCTCCATCTTGTGAAGATGGCTAGTTCTTAAAGATGATGGAGCAGTTTTTCCCTCCAATTAAATTGTTTCTCTTACTGACGACATGTGTTCCATGATTGCTGAATGGCCAACTTGAACAATGTGTTCTATTCATAATAATAATAATAATAATAATAATGATGATGGTGATGATGATGATGATGATGATGATGATGATGATGATGGAAGGGACCTTGGAGGTCATCTAGTCAACCCCCTGCTCAGGCAGGAAACCCTATACCATTTTGGACAAATGGCTGTCCATTCTCTTCTTAAAAACTTCCAGTGTTGGAGCATTCACCACCTCTGGAGGCAGGTTGTTCCACTGGTTAATTGTTCTAACTATCAGGAAGTTTCTCCTTAGTTCTTGGTTGCTTCTCTCCTTGATTAGTTTCCATCCGTTGCTTCTTGTCCTGCCTTCAGGTGCTTTGGAAAATAGCTTGACTCCCACTTCTTTGAAGAACATCTTGAGATGTTCTCCCAAGAGTTTTGAAATTAGAAAGCCAGTGGGACTAACAGTGTCAGCTCTGGATCAAAATCCCCTTCTTTCTCTAATATTTAGGCATATCACTTGTCCATTGGCTTCATCACCCTGCATACACAGGTAGTCCTCGACTTATTGACCACAAAGGAACCCAAAATTTCCATTCCTAAGAAAGGCAGTTGTTAAGTGAGCCTTGTCCCATTTTATGACCTTTTTTGCCACAGTTATTAAGCAAATCATTACAGTTGTTAAGTGACACGTGCGATCTGGCTTCCCCCATTGACTTTGCTTGTCAGAAGCCGGCCGGGAAAGTTACAGATGGTGATCACATGACCTCAAGGCCAGTGCAACCGTCATAAGTACATGCCAGTTGCTAAGCATCTGAATTTTGATCGTGTGACCAACGTTGCAAAAGTCATAAATGTGAAAACTGGTTATAAGTCACTTTTTGCAGTACCGTTGCAACTTCTAACGGCTGCTAAATGAATGGTTGTAAGTCGAGAACTACCTGCATATCATTATTTTGTTGAGGGAGAGAAATTGTCTTAAACATTGTCGGTTTATTGGAAAAAACACTTGTGATTGTGTTGCCAATGAATATCACATCTGGTCAATTGTGTTGTCAATGAATATCACATCTGGTTTCGCTGCTCATCTGTTACATTTGGCACCTCCATGGTGCCCAGAAATGATTTTTTTCCCCCTTTACCTATGCAGTGAAGATATATGAATGTCATTTGATACAAACTGAAAATGGTTAAAGAATCTAAAATATCGTTATTTTTCACAGGTCATCATACGGTCTATATTGGGGTTCACGTTCCTAAGAGTTATCGGAGACGGCGGCACCACAGAAGGAAGCCGAAGGAAAAGAAAGAAAGGGAGAAAATCACTGAATCAGATGTGGAAAATATTGATGAGGTCGGCGGGCACATCCTCAAGCCACTGAGTGAGTATTGGACTTTTGGTTTTTTTCTCAGGAAAGGGAAACTGTCTGGAAACATGACTACCAGCATTACGTGACACTAACATTCTTTGCAAGGAGAACACAAGTGTTCTATCTAAAACAGAGGCGTCCATCTTGGGCAACTTTAAGACCTGTGGACTTCAACTCCCAGAATTCCCCAGCCAGCCATGCTGGCTGGGGAATTCTGGGAGTTGAAGTCCACAAGTCTTAACATTGCCAAAGTTGGACAGCCTTGACCTAAAACGGGGTAGGCAACCTTGGCTCTTTTATGACCCGTGGACTTCAACTCCCAGAATTCCTGAGCCAGCCATGCTGAGGGGAAATGGAGAGGTTTCCATGCTGAGCCATGCTGGCTCAGGAATTCTGGGAGTTGAAGTCCACGAGTCATAAAAGAGCCAAGGTTGCCTACCCCTGACCTAAAATAAATGGGTGCAAGGAGATTTTACTGTATTCTCTCTCTTCAGGATGGATTGAAATACACTTGGTTTCAGCATCTCAAGTTTTCAGACACTTTGTATAAAAGTTGCACAAAATTCAGCCGGGGAATTTCAGAGAAATAACAGATTTGCAAATACTGAAAATCAAGTTCAAACACCGGGAATATTTTGACAGGGTTTCTAAAACTCTTCTAATCAACATGGCAATGAATACAAATAAAAAAAAAAAATCAAATCTCATTTCCTGATTTTTTTCCCCCATTTATTTTTTTACCATTTCAGGTACTACATGTTTTGTCAATATATATCCAGAGCAATTTTCAGCCTTTATGTACTTTTTAAATGGATAAAATAAGCATCACTAAAGAAAAAAAACGTAATAATGTCCAGGAAACAAAAAGTACATTTTCTTGTACTTTTGAGATTATAAATAGCAGCAGAAATCAGTGTTACCCAGAGTTTTTTTTCTATTGTGTTCTGATTCCCCTTCTGTCGCTGCTTCTAAGGAACACTATTAAGTACATGCTAATGGATGGAAAATATTTGGCTAGAAAGTTAGTAGGCAAGAGAAGGTAGCAATCTATGTTGAAATCTTGACCCCGACTAAATGTTTTATCAGACCAGCTCATAATGGATATTAAATGCCCCCTTTTCTATCCAGCATTTATTAATTTAGCAGCCACTGAAAATAACCCAAAAACTCTTTTCACTGTTGGTATAGCTCAGGGGTAGGCAACCTTGGTTCTTTTATGACTCATGGACTTCAACTCCCAGAATTCCTGAGCCAGCATGGTTCAGCTTGGAAACTCTCCCTTTTCCCTCAGCATGGCTGGCTCAGGAATTCTGGGAGTTGAAGTCCACGAGTCATAAAGCGGCCTAGGCCTAGGCCAGAGGTAGGCAACCTTGGCTCTTTTATGACTCGTGGACTTTAACTCCCAGAATTCCTGAGCCAGCCATGCTGAGGGGAAAGGGAGAGTTTCCAAGCTGAGCCATGCTGGCTCAGGAATTCTGGGAGTTGAAGTCCACGAGTCATAAAAGAGCCAAGGTTGCCTACCCCTGCCCTAAGCTGAAGCAAGCACCCATTAATAGCAATAGCTAAGATTCTACTTGTTCTTTTAAAATAAAAGTTGATAGTGCAAATAATAGCGAATAAGGAAAATAGTATAATAGAAGAACTCCTCAATTTACTATCACAGCTGAGCCCCACATTTCTGTTGCTAAGCAAGGCAGTTGTTAAGTGAGTTTTGCCCCATTTTACGACCTTTCTCGCCACAGCTGTTAAGTGAATCACTGCAGTTGTTCGGTTAGTAACACGGTTGTTAAGTGAATCTGGCTTCCCCAATGACTTTGCTTGTCAGAAGATCGCAAAAGGGGATCATGTGACCCCAGGACACTGCAACCGTCATATGTACATGCCAGTTGCCAAGCAACTGAATTTTGATCACGTGATCCTGGGGATGCCGCAACGGTTGTAAGTGTGAAAAAACGGTCCTATGTCACTTTTTTTCAGTGCCGTTGTAATCTTGAATGTTCACTAAACAAACGGTTGTAAGTCAAGGACTACCTGTATTTTGCCATTTGATTGATGGCATTGGGAACTTTTGATCTGGAATCCCGCTAGGACAGTGTTTTTTCAAACCCGGCGACGGTCACTAAATGAACTATAGTAATCCTTGACCTGTTGCAGTTTATTCTATTTCCTTCTCTGAAACAGACCACCTGGATAGGTATCTGGTTGGATAGAAAAGAATATTATCCTTCCATTAGCTGATTAGCTCACAATTCTTTTTAGGGCGAAGAATGAATCGCTAACTAGAACGTTTCTAGTTGGAGCATCTAAAGCAGGGGTGTCAAACTCAATTTCATTGAGGGCCGCATCAGCATTGCGGTTGCCCTCGGGGGGCCGGGTGGGTGTGGCCAGGGTGGGTGCGGCCTACTGGGTGGGTGTGGATGGAGTAGGTGTGGCTTACTGGGTGGGCATGGCCAGCTCTACATCATTTGCGTCAAGGGTGCCTGCGGGGGCCTGGGCAGGAGTGGGACAGATCTGAGGGTCTCTGGCAGAAGGGGGTGGGACCAGGGCAGAGGCCATCAAGCCGGATATGTGAAGTAGGCGAGGGCCATTTGCTGGCCACTTCCAGGCGATGGTGCATTTCTTCATTCCTCACAAAGGGTGACACCTCCCCAGCATGCACCCAGGGGACGGGGCCGATGCGGCAGAAGCTGGTTCCTCGCTGTTTCCAGACGGCCTTGTGGAGCTAAGACCGAATACGTTTCAGCATAGATGGCCACCACAAAATTGTACATTGGCTCCCGGCCAGCCTGGGCCAGGGCCAAGGCAATGCGGGCCGTTCCCTCACTGTTTCCAGGATGGCTTCGCGGGCCGCATGAAACCACTTCGCGGGCCGCATCTGGCCCCCGGGCCTTGTGTTTGACATGTCTGATTTAAAGTTACACGACGTTTTTCTCCGCTCTTGCAAGGAACTACCTGAAGTTACAAACATTCTCCAGGGCAGATAAGAAACATAGCTTAGGAGCAGGTGAAAAAAAATGAGAGATATTATTCTTGAACAGATGGCACTAATGTTATCCCTCTCCAGAAGGCTAAATGTTAGGAAGTGGAAATCAACACCCATAAAACTGGAACATCTCCAGGTGACAGAAAAGGATCAGAAGCTGTTAAGGTCTTGTTAAAACTGCTGTGGATAGGTTGGAAGGAAAACACCTCAGGATCAGAGAGGATAAAACCCACATTCCTGATCATTGGAAGTGCTTCCTAGCTCTGGGGTCCCCAGCCCCTGGTCTGTGGACCAGTACCAGTCCGTCGTATGACAGCAACCGGGCCGCACAAACAAGCAAAGCCCCATCCGCAAGATGCAGGCAGCACACAAAACCACGCACTCTCCGGTCCACGGAAAAACCTCTCTCCATGGAACCGGTCCCTGGTGCCCCAAAGGTTGGGGACCTCTGTCCTAGCCACTTAAAAAGCTTGTCAAATACAGGTAGTCTGTATCGATTTACGACAACAATTTGAGCCCCCAATTTCCACTGCTAAATGAGACAGTTGTCAAGTGACTTTTGGCCCGACTTTATGACGTTTCTCACCACAGCTCTTAATTGAACCACTGCAGTTGTTAGTAACACGATTATGAAGCGAATTTGGTTTCCCCATTGACTTTGCTTGTCAGAAGGTCACAAAAGGGGATCACCTGATTCTGGGACACTGCAACCGTCATAAATACGAGTCAGTTGCCAAGTGTTCTGAATTTTGATCACATGATCCTGGGGACTACTGCAGTGGTTGTAGGTGTGAAAAACGGTCATAAGTCACTATTTTCAGTGCCATTGTAACTTGGAACGGTCACTAAAGGAACTGTTGTAAGTTGAGGACTACCTGTGAGAGAAAATCTGGTGCCAAATCGAAAAACAAAATCCTGTTTTTCAGCAGAGAGGAATCCAGAAAACACCTGTCTAAGGTCATGCTTGAAAGCAACTTCTCTCACAGGCCATAATATTTCAAGGAAGATGTTGGTTTGCAGTTAGGAGAAACCACAAATGTACATTGAAACCAAATCGCAAAGTATTGTGTGGTTAAATAAATGCAACTGTGACTTCAACCACTTTTTTGGATGATCCATCATAGCCTCTGGTCCCGGTAACTGACCCAAATTGGATCCCGCAACATTATCTTGGGACATGTATATTTGCCTTCATTCATCCATCATAGCCTGTTCTGATAGAAACTTTAGGGAAGTAATACACACAGTTGTATTATTCTAAACCAAGAGTGGGGAACGGTGGCCCTTTTATGACTTGTGGACTTCAACTTCCAGAATACCAGCATGGCTGGCTCAGGAATTCTGGGAGATGAAGTCCACAGGTCATAAAAGGCCCATCATTCCCTACATCTGTTCTAAACAGTACTGTGGAGTGTAATCACTGGGAAAGTTTGCATCCAGTTGTGGATCCAAATTGTTGATACTAATTGCTTTCTTGTAGCTTAGTTAACAGGCTATCCTTTTTAATTAATAAATTTGCCCACTTTAATCAGGGTTAAGGCACAACTGGGTTGTTTTTTTTTAAAGATAACCAAATCAACTCTGCTAACTACAAATCCATTCATCTCTTGGATATTTTTAGTAAGCCAAATGCTGGATGCTTAAGTGGCAAATATTAGGATTGGACGCTGCCCAAGAAATACATTGGAGGAGGAACAAAATGAATTTAGAGTTGAGCAATCTACTGTTGGTTAGAATCTTGTGTTCTAATATCTAGTTGAAAAATGTTCCATTCCAGCCTAAAATTCACTCTTGTGGCCTTTGGTGATTGCACAACTGCTCTTGATTTAATCCCCAAAGGAATCCCGTAGAGAGGCAGTTGCTTCTGCTCATACATCCATTAAGAGCAAAGTTTCCACATTGTCATAAAATAAATAAATCAGTTATAAATAGTCCTCGACTTATAACTGGCCACTTAATTATAATAGACTTCCCTAAGACTGTTTACAACCTGGATTTGAAATTCAGACGGCTACTTCCCCTCTTCCTCAGAGATCAGGTGTCCCAAAGATGCTTTTTCATGAGGCAACTAGACTTTCTTGTTATTCTTTGAAGACATTTCGCTTCTCATCCAAGAAGCTTCTTCAGTTCTGACTGGATGGTGGGGAAGGGAAAGATTTATACTCCTTGCAGACAGCTGGTCATTTGCATTTTTTAGAGAGTCGTTGAGGCCACTTGGAGGTTTGTCTGTGTCCTCAGGGTCACCTGAGTGGTGCAAATGGGTGTGGAACTGCTGAAAGGACTGTGTTGTGGAGCTGAATATAACTAGAATAGAATATAAAAGAATGGAAGGATGTATTTAGAAACTTGTTCCTCTTCTGCCATTTATTCCAAATATCTTTTTGGGCACAGCCTATCCATAGTAGCAAACATAACTATTGACATTGTTGATATTAACCTCTGATTCTGTTTTTCAAAAGTATTCTTCAGTATTTCTAATATTTTAATATTTCGTGTCATTCCGTAGCTGATAATCATGTTTATAGATTCTTCTCCTTTAATTAAAGTCTTTAGTTCCCTCTAGTATCCAATTTTGATTTTTTTTTAATCGTTCTTATGCTCAGAACAAACTGACTTTCCCATGGGAAGCTTTTCTTATAGTTAATTCCAAAGACTTAATTTCAAATTTTTCTGGATCCTTAATCCGGTTTATAGCTTTCTAAAATCAAAGCCTTAATTAGCTCTTTATTTCTGTTTTTATTTCATTTTTTAAAAATTTTGTAAGCTTGTAGTTAACATTTTTCTTTCTTTAAGGATTGAATGCTTTGTTTTCAGACTTTTTTCTAAGTTTTCTAATACTGTAGCTGAAAAATAGTTAATAAGCAATTTCCAAATGAGATTAGAAGTATGCAAATGTAGTGTCATTTTAAAGGCATCAACTGTAGTTTGAGCAAGAAGGGTTTCGCTCATCTGCCGTTGCTCAGAATCTGCTGGAAATCCCTGTTTTGTGGACTTCTCAGAAGAAACAACTACAGATAATCGACTTAGGACTGGTCACTTAGCGAATGTTCAAAGTCATGGTGGATTCCCCCCCCAAACGAACTCATAACTCGGTTCCGAAGTTCTCACGGCTTCCACCCTCCACAGTCATGTGACCGCATTTTGGGCTCATGTCAAGTGACTTGCATTTGTGGCCCCTGGTCACATGACTGCAAGTTACAAGTGATTTTTACCGAAAATCAATATTTACTTCCGGTTTTTGGCAAAATTACCTCACAGCGAACAATACGTTCACTTAACAACATTGGCTTTACTGCCCCAGTGTTCACTTAACAACCGCCACAGAAGGAGGCTGTACAGGTTAGTAACATGATGACCCACTTTACAATCATCACGAATTACTTTGTAATAGGCAACCTCCATTACAGTCGTTAACTTGAAAACTAACTGTATCCGGAGCACTTGTGGGCCATCTCCTATTCTCCTTGTCTCGAGAGATTTCGGGAACCGATTTTACTCACCGGCTCTTTATTCTTCACCATCGACATAGTTAATTAGGTTGGCCCTCTTGAAGAATTCTTCCTTCTATTCCATCTTGCCCGCTTTCATACTGCCTGCTTCTATATCCATTTTTGTTCTCTCCCTATCTCAATATTTCTTTTTGGGGAAGATGCTTTGAGTTCTTTGAAACTTGAAATTTATTTATTTATTTGTATCCCATCTTTATTGTTTTTACAAATAACCCAAGGTGGTGAAGGTATCCAACATACCTTCCTCTTCCTATTTTCCCCACAACAACAGCCCTGTGAGGTGGGTTGGGCGGAGAGTGGTTGGCCCAAACTCACCCAGCTGGCTTTCATGGCTTAAAGTGGGACTACAACTCACAGTCTCCTAGTGATTGGCCCTAAGTCACCCAGCTGGCTTTCATGGCTAAGGTGGGACTACAACTCACAGTCTCCTAGTGATTGGCCCTAAGTCACCCAGCTGGCTTTCATGGCTAAGGTGGGACTACAACTCACAGTCTCCTAGTGATTGGCCCTAAGTCACCCAGCTGGCTTTCATAGCTAAGGTGGGACTACAACTCACAGTCTCCTAGTGATTGGCCCTAAGTCACCCAGCTGACTTTCATAGCTAAAGTGGGGCTACAACTCACAGTCTCCTAGTGATTGGCCCTAAGTCACCCAGCTGGCTTTCATGGCTAAGGTGGGACTACAACTCACAGTCTTCTAGTGATTGGCCCTAAAACACCCAGATGGCTTTCATGGCTTAAAGTGGGACTACAACTCACAGTCTCCTAGTGATTGGCCCTAAGTCACCCAGCTGGCTTTCATGGCTTAAAGTGGGGCTACAACTCACAGTCTCCTAGTGATTGGCCCTAAGTCACCCAGCTGGCTTCATGGCTTAAAGTGGGACTACAACTCAGTCTCCTAGTGATTGGCCCTAAGTCACCCAGATGGCTTTCATAGCTATGGTGGGACTACAACTCACAGTCTCCTGCTTTCTAGCCTGGTGCCTTATCCAGCAGACCAAACTGGCTCTCAAAATGAAGAAGAACGGGGGGCACAGGAATTCTTGCAAACTGCCATTTTTTTCCTCCCCCCCCTCCCAAGTCTTGTCAGGAAGCGTGCTATTTTTGTCACATCTGGCATCTGGATTTACTAGCTCCTTTCCTAATGCTTATTAAAAATGACTTTGGCCTAGAATGACCCGTGAACGTAGGAGTTCTCTTTGTTAATGAAGGATGATCTTAGGTTTTCAACAAACACTGCTAATTGGGGATCTATTTACATTCCAGTAATTGAGACAGACCCACATTTGATTGATTCGGTTTTTTAAATAGCTAATCTCCTTTTTTTCCCTTGTGAACCCAGAGTCCTTTGGTATGTTCCTCTTACTCTCGGTATATTTCTTGCTTTCCCTTGAATAACTGCTTTGAAACAATGCATTGCAATGCCTTTTAATGAATTTAATGTCCACCTGACTATTACGAGTCACGTTTTACACTACAGTATTTGCAGTGTAGTTCACTAGAAGCCATGGGAGAAAGTGACTGGCCATTTAATGCCAGAATGAAATCACGCTAACCAAATAACAATTTACTAAACAACTAAAAATACCAAACTCCTCCCCATTTTGCTGCAGAGTTCTAGAGAATACATATGGATAGATTTCCTTTTCTCCTGACCCCACAAAGTGGTTATGCAAATACACACATGCCTAGAAACCTGGAATAATAGTGTGAGCCTGCAAAAAAAAATGAATTAGTGTTTTGAAAAGAGGTGCTTCATATCTACTCTCTTTGCTTCAAAATCTATCCCTCATGAGGCAGACTCAATCTTTCTGTAAATTATGGATCATCTTATGTTTTGGTCACCACGATGTAAAAAAGATGTTGAGACTCTACAAAGAGCGCAGAGAAGAGCAACAAAGATGATCAGGGGACTGGAGGCGAAAACATATAAGGAACGGTTGCTGGAATTGGGTATGTCTAGTCTAATGAAGAGAAGGACGAGGGGGGACACGATAGCAGTCTTCCAATATCTCAGGGGCTGCCCCAAAGAAGAGGGAGTCAAGCTATTCTCCAAAGCGCCTGAAGGCAGGACAAGAAGCAACGGATGGAAATTAATCAAGGAGAGAAGCAACCTAGAACTAAGGAGAAACTTCCTGACAGAACAATTAACCAGTGGAACAACCTGCTTCCAGAAGCGGTGAATGCGTCAACAGTGGAAGTTTTTAAGAAGAGACTGGACAGCCATTTGTCTGAAATGGTATAGGGTTTCCTGCCTGAGCAGGGGGTTGGACTAGATGACCTCCAAGGTCCCTTCCAACTTTATTATTATTATTATTATTATTATTATTATTATTATTATTATTATTATTATTACTACTACTACTATTATTACTATTACTATTACTATTACTATTATTATTATTATTATTATTATTATTATTATTATTATTATTATTATTATTATTATTATTATTATTATCTTTGCTTCAAAATATATCTTATGAGGCAGACTCAATCTGTAGATTATGGATCATCTTACGTGTGGCTGAATTTACCAGATTTATATAAGGTGAAGAAAGCAGTGACACACACAAAAATGTGATTCCTTATTGCAAAGGTCAGCAGATTGGAGATCTGTTGGTTCTCTTTTGCTTTCCATTAGGGTCTCATTAGAACCACCCGCAGAGAGCCAGCTGCACAGTGTGTGTAGAGCAGTTTTTCTCAACCTTGACAACTTTAAGATAGAATAATCAGTGTTTCTCAACCTTGACAATTTTAAGGTATGTGGACTTCAACTCCCAGAATTGCACAGCCAGCAATGCTGGCTGTGGAATTCTGGGAGTTGAAGTCCACATGCCTTAAAATTGTCAAGGTTGAGAAACACTGAGATAGATGGACTTCAACTCCTAGAATTCTCAGCTGGTATAGCATGGAGATTTAGTTGTTTCGGCTTAGGAGATCTTCTCAGTACAGGTGGTCCCTGAGCTATAACCAGGTGCTTAATGAACATTCAAAATTACAGTGGGCCTCCGCAGAGCTACTTACAGCATGACCCATTTTGGGAGTTATCTATTTATTAAATATATATGCCGCCCATCTCATCAGTAAGGCAACTTGGGGTGGTTATTCTGCCCTTCTGGTCACATGATCACATTTTGGGTGCTTGGCAACTGACTCACCTTTGCAGCAGTTTGCAGCACCTTGTGATCACGTGACTATGAGTTGTGACGTTGTTTTTTTTTCTGGTTTCTGACATTTACTTCTGATTTCTGGTAAAAAAAGACCCACTGGGGAAAATGTATTTGCTTAACGACTGCCACGTTCACTGAATTAGTAAAAAGTAGTCGTAACTACAAATCTGGTCATTTGATGCCCCGAGTTAAACCGCAACAACTTAGAACCGTAATTCCTGGCCCAGTTACAGTTGTAAATCGAGGACTACCTGCATCTAAACTAAGCTTTCGGTACTTTCACACACTCCTGGGGATCTAGAGCAGGGGTCCCCAAACCCCGGGCTGTGGCCTAGTGACAGGTCCACAGTAACGGGTCCACAGCCACACAAGTGGCCGGCAAGCGTGCAGCTCCATTTGTGTGAGCAGTGGGCACTCTCTTTCGCACTTGAGGGCCCGCCACTTGTGCAAATGGAGCTGCGAGTGTGCATGTCTCTAGCACACATGGAACCATTTCATTTCTTTTCTCTCTCTCTCTCTCTCTCTCTCTCTCTCTCTCTCTCTCTCTCTCTCTCTCTCTCCGCTTATCTAGAGTTTTCTTTAGGCCTAATTTAGCTGGAGGTAGATAATTTTAATGATGTTATTATGAAAACATTTGGGGGAGAGAGGCCCTTGCAGTCTGCATGTCAATAGCAGAGCCAATGATTACTGTGTTTTCCTAAAAATAAGACCCAACTGGAAAATAAGCCCTAGCATGTTTTTTTGCAGGATGCTCATAATATAAGTCCTACCCCCAAAATAAGCCCCAGTTAAGACTGTCAGCCAGACGGATGCATTTAGTACTGTATTTTCCCGAAAATAAGACCTACCCTGAAAATAAGACCTAATGCATCTTTTGGAGCAAAAATTAATATAAACCCGGTCTTATTTTCGGGAAAACACGGTAGATGTTGATCTATGTTCTTCTGCTCATCTCTGTATCTCTCATTTCTGGATAATGTAAATATTCCCAGGACTTTTGAACTACATCTTTTATAGGTACACTGATAATAAAGGTGGGAAATAATGTCCCACGTGAACGATAATTTTGGCACATATCACTCTGTGCAGATACATATTTTCTACTTATAGGTTTCCAATAACCCTTGTTTTGCTCAAGTAAGACACCTCCAGGCCTCTGTGTTATTTTTATAGCTGCCAAATGGGTGTAAGCACTGTTTTCTAGAAGTATGCAAAACGTTCCAAATGAAAACTGCTTAGAAACTGAAATTCCCTGTTTCGAATCCAAAACACCGTTATCCTGCTTAAATAACCCTTCTGCAGTTAAAATAGGCCATTTCAATTTTAGAAAAATATAATTGCGTCCCTCAGATGGATTTTTGAATAGGCTGATGGGAAAATAGCGAAATCTTGATTCACTTCCTGGAATTTAGCTGCAAATTGTTGGTTCCCTGCTGCTTTGATATGTGCAGGTAGTCCTTGACTTATGACCAAAGGCTGGGGATTATGGGAAATAAGGTCTCAGTGTTCGTGGAGCACACGCTCCCTGGGGAGAGCTGAGCAAGACAAATCAACACATTGTTTTTCTGTGTTCATGACTACACAGGCGCAAATCTTGGAGCAGGTTTATGATTGGTATGGTGCTATTAAAAAAATATACCATCACAAAGGAACACACACTGTGGTCTTGTGGTGCATCTGAAAAACATCTAAAGTTGAATATAAATAGAAAGTCCCTCCTGGGTGGAAGGGACTTAAAATGGCCTCTTTATGGTCTTTTAACAGAATAACAGAATAATATTTTCTCTAATCCCATCCCAGGCCGCTTCTGTGTGTGTGGCTATAATTATCTAATCCAATCTGAATCATCTAACGCTGTTCTATGTGCGTTTGTTGTGAAACTGCTGAGGAAACGTCAGAAGGATTGTGTGGCAGGAGTTTAAAAACAAGACCAAATCTTGTAAGCCGAAGAGATTTTGATAGATAGAGACGAATGCTGGGATTTAACAAGCTGACCCCCCCCTTTGGAAAAGTGGATTAAACTACCTCTCTCCAGAAATCCTAGGAACTGTGAGAAAGTTAGCAAACTGACTTGACAATTACTGTTCCAACAAATGACTGCCAAGGGTGTCTTCTAAGCACTAGAAATACAGATTGGCTGACTTTGCTAAAATATAATCAGCTGCGTTGTGACTGTGTGGTTTGAACCCCAGAAAGATGGCCAGTTTTGGCTTGCCTGTTTTGTGGGAAACCAGCCAAATAATTTCAATATTTTGTGCTATCCTGGATTTTGCACTCTTAGAGCAGTCGTCATGAGAAACAGACTCATAAAGAAAGCGATTCTGTGGCTTTCTTTCTTTCTTTCTTTCTTTCTTTCTTTCTTTCTTTCTTTCTTTCTTTCTTTCTTTCTTTCTTTCTTTCTTTCTTTCTTTCTTTCTTTCTTTCTTCCTTCCTTCCTTCCTTCCTTCCTTCCTTCCTTCCTTCCTTCCTTCCTCCCTCTCCCTCTCCCTCCCCCTCTCCCTCTCTTCCTCCTTCTCTCTCCCTCTCTCCTTCTCCCTCCTCCGAAGTCACTCAGCCGGCTGTCATTTGTAAGGTGGGACTAGAATTCACAGCCTCCTGGTAATTTCCCAAAGTCACCCAGGTGGCTTTTAGGCCTAAAATGGGACTAGAACTCACAATCTCCTGGTGATTGGCCCAGAGTCACCCAGGCGGCTTTCATGCCTAAGTGGGACTAGAACTCACAGTCTCCTGGTGATTGGCCCAAAGTCACCCAGCCGGCTTTCATGCCTAACTGGGACTAGAACTTACCGTCTCCTGGTTTCTAGGGCAGCACCTTAGCTGCTACACCAAACTGGCTCTCTCTTATTGTTTGTGAGACGCTAAAAAAGAATATGGAGTTGGAGACTAAGCAGCTAATGTTATGTTGTACTGTAGAATAGGCAAGTCTGATGACATCAGGAATGGAGAGGATGCCAACCCTATAAAGGCAGATCCACAGAACATCATGACAGACAAAATGAGTAATATGACTCAGGTATCAACTAAGACAAAATCTTTTTGTTTTTTGGCTTCGTGCAACAAAGAAACCCAACCTTAGCATTATGTGCGAATAAATCCTATGTGGCTTGTTCACCCAAACGAAGTTAAAATAATAATAATAATGGATTAAAACTTAGGTGCAAGCAAAGCCAGCTTGAAAGCATGATTAGCACGCTGTATTATATGGATCATTATTGTGTTTTCAGATAAGGAGACTGATAGTTTTCCAAGCATGTTGATTGAATATACTCCCATATTTTTGCTACTTAGGGTAAATTAGGTAGCTTTTAAACTAATTCTTGCTAGATCAAATAATAGATAGTTGGAAGCAGGTTGAAAAACAATTCACACCTGGGTGGCCTCAGCTCGATTTAGTATTGTCATAATTGTTTGCCTAACAACACTGCTCTGATCCAACCAGTGCAGCTTTTGGCGTATTTTTAGATAAGATGAGATAGGATAGGATAGGATAGGATAGGATAGGATGATAAAATAAGATAGGATAGGATAGGATAGGATGATAAGATAGGATAGGGTAGGATGATAAAATAAGATAAGATAGGATAGGATAGGATGATAAGATAGGATAGGACAGGTTGAGATAAGATAAGATAAGATAAGATAAGATAAGATAAGATAAGATAAGATAAGATAAGAAGATAAGATAACATTTATTGTCATTTTTTGCTGTGGGCACAACAGCACACATCAAAAATGAAATTTAGTTGCCCGCTCTCAAAGTGAACACATACATGACACACACCTAAACATACTATCTACAACATATGTATAAACCCACTCGCCTACATATACATAAAGCATATAAGGAACGGCTGCTGGAATTGGGTATGTCTAGTTTAATGAAAAGAAGGACGAGGGGGGACATGATAGCAGTCTTCCAGTATCTCAGGGGCTGCCCCAAAGAAGAGGGAGTCAGGCTATTCTCCAAAGCACCTGAGGGCAGGACAAGAAGCAACGGATGGAAACTAATCAAGGAGAGAAGCAACCTAGAACTAAGGAGAAACTTCCTGACAGTGAGAACAATTAACCAGTGGAACAACCTGCCTCCAGAAGCGGTGAATGCTCCAACACTGGAAGTTTTCAAGAAGAGACTGGACAGCCATTTGTCTGAAATGGTATAGGGTTTCCTGCCTAAGCAGGGGGTTGGACTAGATGACCTCCAAGGTCCCTTCCAACTTTACTATTATTATTATAACAAATAAATATTAATCACTGTCCATCTTGAATACATAACGGAAGGAGGAAGCTTGAGAGTTCACAAGGTTAATGCTGTATGGAATGAAACTGTGACTGTGACTTTTGAGTGGGTTTTATGACCTGGATGGATCCTACTTGGCAGTAGCAGTTGAAAATAATGATATTACCAAGTTCCTGTTGTAAAATCTTTCCTGAGTCATAGAAGCATAGACCTCCTTCCTTTGACATCTTGTTTGTGTTCTGTGTGGGGCATGGGAAGAGCAGAGCTCAAAGGCCAGCCTGTCCCATCCCTCACTGCATGATATTCCGTCAATTTGCTCACGACTTAAATAAGCAATTATTTTACCGTTTAACAAGTAGCCTCTTTTTTCTGGCCTGGGAAAACCTCCAAGGCCATTTATTCACTCTTGAGCGGTGATGGATGTCAGAATTCATATTCCACAATTTCTGTCTAACGGGCCTTATGTGGAGAAAACCTTTGGGGTGAATTACCGTGGCCTTCTCCAACTTCGTTAATTTGCAACTGTATGGAATTTGTAGTCAATACACTAGGAGGGAACCAGTGGGAACAAAAAGGGTTGTATCCAGCCAACTTCATGACTTACTCATGTAAATAAATTCCAGAATATACTTAGTCCTCGACATACAGCCACAGTTGAGGCCAAAATTTCTGTGGCTGAGCAAGGCGGTTGTTAGGTGAATTTCGCCCCGTTTTATGACCTATTTTGCCACAGTTGTTAAGTGAATCACCGCAGTTAAGTTAGTAACCTGGTTGTTAAGTGAATCTGGCTTCCCCATTGACTTTGCTTGTCAGAAATTTGCAAAAAGGTGACCACGTGACCTCGGGACACTGCGACCGTCATAAACATGAGTCAGTTGCCAAGTGTCTGAATTTCGATCACATGACCACGGGGATGCTGCAATGGTCGTAAGTGTGAAAAACGGTCATGTCACTTTTTTCGGCGCTGTTGTAACTTTGAACGGTCACTAAATGAACTGTTGTAAATCAAGGACTGCCTGTACATGTTTAGAATGTAGCATGGAGGTGTGAAGCACCCAGAGAGAGCACCCAGAGACCATTTAAGGTAACAATTTCTTTAAAAAGAGACTGGACAACCATTTGTCTGAAATGGTATAGTGTTTCCTGCCTGAGCAGGGGGTTAGACTAGATGACCTCCAAGATCCTTTCCAACTATTCTATTCTATTCTATTCTATTCTATTCTATTCTATTCTATTCTATTCTATTCTTTTTCCATTCTGTTCTGTCCTGTCCTGTCCTGTCCTGTCCTGTCCTATCCTATCCTGTCATATCCTATCCTATCCTATCCTATCCTATCCTATCCTATCCCTTATTCTATTCTATTCTATTCTATTCTATTCTATTCTATTCTATTCTATTCTATTCTATTCTATTCTATATTCCATTCCATTCCATTCTCTATTCCATTCTCTATTCCATTCTATTCTTATTCTTATTCTTTCCTATTCTCTATTCTATTCTATTCTCTATTCTACTCTACTCTACTTTACTCTATTCTCAAATAGAATGCAGGGCTGGCAGTCAGTGGTCCTTGTGGAGTTCTTGGTTACTCTGATAATTGACATATAAAAATTAGGCAGATTAGTCAGGGCACGTTCTCACCCCCATACCCATACTAAGCTAGACTTGGGAAGAGAACAAGGTGTTCCTCTAGACTAATTTTGCAGATCCACTTAAGCAGACAGAACTATAGATTTTAAGTCTGAATTTCGGAAGCTGTGAGAAGTAGAACTAATCCTCTTCCAAGTAAGGTGTTGAGAACTTAATGGCACTGCCATAGTCACTTCTGGAGATACTCTGTGGCATCCACAGTCTTCTTCCAATATATTACTTGACTTCCTAAGGGTTCCCCATCAAAGTCTGGTCCTCCTTACTTCCTGTGATAGATAAGATGGGCCTTCTAAGAACCGACAAAAAAGATATCCCAGTTCTGTAAAAACAGTGGAGGGTGAGGGTGAACCAATAGTATCGGTTCTTTTTATCTTGCCTTGATATTTATATATATAAAGCTTTCCCCAGCAATTAAATATCATTTCCAACTTTTCAGGGGCTACCATCTGTTATTTCCCATTCCATCTCTGGAATGCAAATAGCTTTTTGCTTGATTTAGTCTCAGAATTTGTCTCCTATAACAGAAAAGCCCATAACGCAGGAGTGTCAAACTCAATTTCATTGAGAGCCACATCAGCATTGTGGTTGCCCTCGGGGTGGGGGTGGGGAGGCGGTCTACTGGGTGGGCGTGGATGGAGTGGGTGTGGCCTACTGGGTGGGCGTGGCCAGCTCTACATCATTCGTGTCAAGGGGGCCTGTGGGGGCCTGGGTAGGAGTGGGACAGATCTGAGGGTCTCTGGCAGAAGGGGGTGGGACCAGGGCCGAGCCCATCAAGCCGGATAGGTGAAGTAGGCGAGGGCCATTTGCTGGCCACTTCCAGGCGATGGTGCATTTCTTCATTCCTCACAAAGGGTGACACCTCCCCAGCATGCACCCAGGGGCCGGGGCCGACGCGGCAGGGGCTGGTTCCTCGCTGTTTCCGGCCGGCCTTGTGGAGCTAAGACTGAATGCGTTTCAGCATAGATGGCCACCACAAAATTGTACATTGGCTCCCGGCCGACTTGGGCCAGGGCCAAGGCAGCGGGGGCTGTTCCCTCACTGTTTCCAGGATGGCTTCGCGGGCCACATGAAACCACTTCGCGGGCCGCATCCGGCCCCCGGGCCTTGTGTTTGACATGTCCGCAATAACGAGAGCAGTGCTGGCAGATGTTTGCTGAACCTCTTCTAAGCTTTTGAGGAATGATCAAGAATAAACAGAAATGAGAAAGAGGAGTTGAGAGCCATTTAGGAGGCAAAGCCAAAAAAAATATCCCTTTTTAAGCACCTTATTTAACAAATGTATAAATATTAATGAAGATGTAGACAGGGGATCTATGTCTGGATTTATGATTCACCTTCTTCAGTCCATCTGGAATTTCACAGGTGGTGAAATACAATATTAATGCATCTCAGAAATTGGTAGACTTTTAGATGAGACGGCAGCAAGTACTAATGGCTTATAAATAGAATTAAATGCTAAAAATAGCAAAAGATAATCTAATTGATGAACGTAGGAGAGTCCCAAGTTCACATAACAATATTCGCCCAGGTTTAATGACTTTTCCAAATTGGTTAATTTCTGACCGTACGATGATAATCCATTGAATCATGTCTGATTCTTTGCAATTCTATGGGCCGGGTCTCTGCGCATCTTCTCGCTTGCTGAAGGTGTGTGGCACATAAAATCTGTTAGGAGGTCACTAAGCAGCAAGAATTTGGGATTACCTGACAGTCATTGATGTGGCCATGTGTTGGAAATGATACTCTAAATATTTGGAGTGAGAATGTTTTGGTAACTTTAGCCAATGAGTAATACTCTATGCTGTAACTGTTTTGACTATTTTATCTTACGATGTTATCAACATCACTCCCATTTGAAGGATACAGTAATGTAGGGCAAGGCCTAATTGTTACTACAGTGAAAATGTAAGCTCAGCGTTTGGTGTGTTTGTAAAAACAAGCAGATCTTTTAATGAGGCTTCTAATTGCTGTTGCAATGACCTGCTTCTACTTAGGCTCCAAAGACATCTGTGCATGATTCAGTTACTGCTTAATTATATATTTGCATAGCTTTCCCCAGCCTGAGTTGTATTTCAGCTGCCACACGATCTAGCCATGTTTATTATAATACGGTTTGCTCATTCTGTCTTGGTCTCAAGGAATTACCACAGTGGGTTTTTCCCTCCTTTCTCGTGCTGTCAGTTGAAAATCGTCTGTTAAAAAAAAAATGACTTGGAAATACAATGTATTTCAGGAAACAAAGTCCCGAAGAACACAAAATAATCCAGTAAGCTAACTTTCTGCAAGATTGGCTTTCCTCAGGTGTGTTTGGACAAAGAGATGTTGTGATCCTAGGAAGAGTGTAGAGAAGAGCAACAAACATGGTAAAGGGTCTGGATCCCACATGAAGAACGGATTGAAGGACCTGGTGTGTCTAGTACAGGGGTCTTCAAACTTGGCAACTTTAAGACTTGTGGACTTCAACACTCAGAATTCCTCAGCCAAAAGGAGATCACATGATCCCAGGACACTACAACCGTCATAAATATGAACCAGTTCTCAAACATCTGAATGTAAATCACATGGGATGCTGCAGTGGTCCTAAGTGTGAAAAATGGTCATAAGTCACTTTCTTTTCAGTGCCGCTGTAACTTTGAACGGTCACTAAATGAGCAGGACGACCTGTATTCCTTGTTTTGTTGAACAAAGTCTTTCTCTGGCTCGTGCAACTTTCCTACTAGCTTTCCTAAAGCAATTACGTGTTGCAATGCATCAGCAAGAGATTGTTTGGTGTTTCACCTTCAGAGGCCCCATCATCAACCCGTTAAACCATCTTTGTCTTTTTCTTTTTCTTTTTGTTTTTGTTTGGTGAAATCCTTTGTACTCTGACTATTGGGCCACTTTGGTCACTCATTAAAATCTTGTCAGTTTTGTAGCTTCTGTTCTTTATGGAAAAGGGATTTTGAGTGTGTCAGAAAGGGTGGAGATTTTTTAGTGGGTGCGTTTGGTCGGGGGTATCTTCAGAAGACGTGAAATAATGGCTTTCACGCCTTCCGCCTCATCTCTTGGCTTGGCCCTGACACGGACGCAATCAAACAATTTTGCTGATTATTCCTGGTTTTCTTTTCATCCAGATTGGAATTTGGGTTTACCTGCTTTAGAGCAAGGTAGGACATTCAGTTCCTTTTTCTAATTTGGTTTTGAATTGCTCAGAAGACAGCAGCACGGGTTTTCTGAACATTTTCTGAAAGAAGAAACAGCAAGTTAACCTTCCTGGTTAATTATATCATTGAAGAAAAGAAAAGGGTTGCATGTACAAAGAAAAGACTAATTAATAGCACATATAAATTGGATATCATTGGGCAAATTACTGTTTTTCTTTGCTTTATGCTTTGAGTCAGGTCTTTGAGCCTCCATTGTTTCAAAAGTACTAGTGAAAAGGAAGGAAGGAGAGACTATGGCTTAGAATTAGATTTAGAATGAATAGAATAGAATATAGAATAGAATAGAATAATGATAAGGCTAGAATAATCATTAGAATAGAATAATGATTGGATTGGAATGGAATGGAATGAAATGGAATGGCATAGAATAGAATAGAATAGAATAGAATAGAATAGAATAGAATAATAGAATAGAATAATGATAAGGCTAGAATAATGATTAGAATAGAATAATGATTGGAATGGAATAGAATAGAATAGAATAGAATAGAATAGAATAGAATAGAATAGAATAGAATAATGATAAGGCTGGAATAATGATTAGAATAGAATAATGATTGGAACGGAACGGAACGGAACAGAACAGAACAGAACAGAATAGAATAGAATAAACAGAGTTGGAAGGGACCTTGGAGGTCTTCTAGTCCAACCCCCTGCTCACAATACTCTCTCAGGTTTAGTCCTTGGTGTATTTCAGACATGTCAAACTCGCGACGTCACGTGACGTCACGCGACGTATCGGAGCTTTTTCTCCATTGCCGGCAGTGGGGTGGGCACGGTTTACTGGTGACACGTCCAGCCCGCGGGCCAGCACTTTGACACCCCTGGTATATTTGATTGAAATGTTTCAGTTGTTTGACAATCTAGACATACTTGTGGCCTTGTGGCCTTGTATTTTCTTCTCTTTCCTTCCTTGTTTTCTCCCATCTTTCACTTTGGAAGATAATGGTGGTTATTGTTGACTAACCACATTCAGTGACATTTTGAAACCGTTATCTGAAAACTGGTTTGTGGTCCACTGTGGTTAGAAACAGAGGTTTAGCAATAGCCACAATCCAAAGCTGGAAGGCGGACTGTTGAAAGAAAGGAGTAAGGAAAAGTGGTCATTTTAGAAGATTGTGGTTGCTGATCAGTCATCACCCAGTCACGCTGGCGTCTTATGAGATCTTTTATAAAACTGCTGAGATCTTTTAAGATTTGACCATCCTGTCAGCTTTGGCCATTAAAAAAAATTGCTTTAGGATGCTGCTGGCAGTACAAGGTAATCCTCAACTTACAACCTCAACTGAGCCCAAAATTTCTGTTGCTAAATGAGACATTTGTTAAGTGAATTTTGCCCCATTTTACGACCTTGCTTGCCACAGTTGTTAAGTGAATCTGGCTTCCCCATTGACTTTGCTTGTCAGAAGGTCGCAAAAGGGGATCACGTGACCCCCCCTGGATGCTAAGAGCCAGTTGCCAAGTGTCCCAATTTTGATCATGTGACCCCCACGGGGATGCTGCAACGGTCGTAAGTGTGAATACTGGTCATAGGGTAATTTTTTTTTCAAAACTCAGACTTAATGGACAACTAGTCTTTTTCTGCTGTTAGGTTTCTATGTTGTTAAGTGAACCATGGGGTTGTTAAATGAATCTGGCTCTCCCCATTGATTTTGCTTGTAGGAAACTGCTTGGAAAAGTTGCAAATGGCAATCACAAGACCCTGGGACAGGGGTAGGCCACCTTGGCTCTTTTATGACTCGTGGACTTCAACTCCCAGAATTCCTGAGCCAGCCACGCTGAGGAGAAATGGAGAGGTTTCCAAGCTGAGCCGTGCTGGCTCAGGAATTCTGGGAGTTGAAGTCCACGAGTCATAAAAGAGCCAAGGTTGCCTACCCCTGCCCTGGGACATTGCTTTTGTCCTAAATACATGTTGATTGCTAAGCAGCCAAGTTTTGATATTTTTTTTCAGTGCCGTTGTAACTTCAGTCGGTCACTAAACAAATGGTTGTAAGTCAAGGGCTACCCGTAATACTTCCTTACCTTCCTTACTACAGTTGTATCATTGGGAAGATCCATTGAAGCCAAAATCACAACTCACCGATGCTCATGATAAAGTACAAAACCGATCAGCAGCCACTCCTAAGTTTCTTTCTTCTGATAATCCCTTTTAGTTGTTGTATAGCAGGGGTCTTCAAACTTGGCCCTTTTATGACTTGTGGACTTCAACTCCCAGAATGCTTCAGCCAGCGCACCTGGCTGAGGCATTCGGGGAGTTGAAGTCCACAAATCATAAAAGGGCCAAGTTTGAAGACCCCTGTTGTATAGTTTATATTCTTTCTTTCTTTGCTTTGCTCTGCTTAGGTTGCTGGCATTACTGTTCCATTTGTCATAACATTTCTTTCTTTTATTCCTCCGGCAAGCTTCAGATAGCCAACTTCAAAGCATTCACGAGTTGCCTGCATTTTTTTTTTTTGCTGTTTACCCATTAACGTAATCAAGTTACATTTTCTCTGATGACCACCCTCCTTTGTGTTTAATTGTCTAATCATATGATCCACTTTTAGAGTCTACTCATTCCAATTTGTTGCTTATTGGATCCAGATTGCCATAAAAACAATACCCCACAGCTTCTTTTTTTTTTAACCTTGTTGCCTAATAACTAACAAGGTATTTAACTCCCCCCAATTAACTCTAAAGCATAAAGAAACTAGCACGTAAGTGGGTTGTAAAACGCTACTCTAAATGTTAAATGCCATTCAATTACTAAGCACGTTAATTGCTAATGTTTCATTAACCAGAGCTTTAAAAGAGAGGGGGGTGGGGAAAAACATGTTTAGGTTGAACTATAATTAGCTAAGGAGCGTCAGAAAATGACTTTGTTTTTCTAGTATTAAAACTTCCCAGGTAGAGTTAAGTCCAAATAAAGTCAAGACGAGTCAGGTTCACTGTAAATTTTGTGCTTTAAAGTTACTATTTTAAATTGCACCATGATGTATTGGCATAAAAGAATAATAGAGTTAGAAGGAACCTTGGAGAATTGTATATAAAGTTTATGAACAATACAGGTAGCTACAGAGTGAGAAATGGATCATGCATTTCAAAATATATTTGAGAAGATACCATCCCAGGCCGTCACAGAGAAGGGGTGTGTGTGTCAATCTATTCTCCAAAGGCAGGACAAGAAGCAACAGATGGAACCCAATCAAGGAGAGAAGCAACTTAGAACCAAGGAGAAATTTCCTGACCGTGAGAACAATTAACCAGTGGAACTACCTGCCTCCAGAAGTTGTGGGTGTTCCAAGACTGGAAATTTTTAAGGACAGATTGGACAGCCATTTGTCTGCAACGGTATAGGGTTTCCTGCCTGAGCAGGGGGTTGGTCTAGAAGACCTCCAAGGTCCCTTCCAACTCTGTTATTGTTATAAGTTTTCAATAGAATAGTGCTGTTGTGTTTTCCTGCAACAGTGTTTGTGTTTGATGTTTTGTTTCCTCTTTAAGATAAGATAACCTTTATTGTCATGTTTACACTGTGGGCACAATGGCACACATCAAAAATGAAATTTAGTTGCCCGCTCTCAAAGTGAAACACATACATGACACACACCTAAACATACTATGAACAACATATGTATAGAGCAGTGATGGCGAACCTTTTAGAGACCGAGTGCCCAAACCCAAAACCCACTTACGCATCGTTGAGTGCAGGGTGGGTGTGGCCCATTGGGTGGGTGTGGCCATTGGGTGGGCGTGGCTGCGGTGGTAACGGCAGACTGGGTGGGACTAAAAAGTTCAATCAATCAATTCCAACTTTGCAAGACCTTTTTTTTTTTCCCGCGAGAAGTTGAAATTGACTGATTGAACCTTTTTTTTTTTTTTGCACACAGCGGCGGAGGTCTAAAGCGAAAAAGTTTTATAAAACCCAGCTGAAGGCCTAAGACTGGGGCGATGGTGTGCTTGCCCACAGAGAGGGCTCTGAGTGCCGCCTCTGGCACCCGTGCCATAGGTTCGCCACCACTGGTATAGACCCACATCCCTACATATACGTAGCAAATAAATATTAAATATTGTCCATCTTGAATATATAACAGAAGGAGGAAGCTTGAGAGTTCTCTAATAGGGTGTTTGTACCTTTTTTTCCTTTTTTCCTCTGTCACCAGGTACTCCAGTGTCTACGCTGAATCTCGGCTTCCCTTTCTTTTTAGTTTGCCTTCTTTGAGTGTTAACATTTGACAGCATCACCTGCTGTTTAGGGACCATGTTGTTTTACCTCCCCTTTGTTTTGCAAAATCAACAGTTAATCTCTGGGGTTGGCCTTAAAAACCCCCACAAGGGTAGAAATGACCTCTTTAAATCTCTCCTCCTTAGGGAGTCTTTGTTTTTTTTGTGGCTTGGCTTAAGGTTTCTTGGTCTGTTTCGTTCCATCTCATGTTCTCCTTTTATCTTGACCTCAGGCTTTTTTTCCCCTTTTCTCCCCTTGCTTATTTTTTTTTTTGCTGTTGACATTTTGTAAGAACACCCTACTGTTGGTTCCTTGTTTGTCTGTCTTTCTGAGTCCTCTCTAAAGAGCTCGGGAAGATTTTTGTGACAGCTTCTCCTGTTCAAAGCATGAAATGTGTGGGGGTGAAATTCAAATAATAATAATAATAATAATAATAATAATAATAATAATAATAATAGTAATAGTAATAGTAATAGTAATAGTAATAGTAATAGTAATGATAATGATAATGATAATGATAATGATAATGATAATAATAATAATAATAATAATAATAATAATAATAATAATAATAATAGTGATGATGATGATGATGATGTTGGAAGGTACCTTGGAGGTCATCTAGTCCAACCTCCTGCTCAGACAGGAAACCCTATACCATTTCAGACAAATGGCTGTCCAGTCTCTTCTTAAAAAGTGTTGGAGCATTCACCACTTCTGGAGGCAGGTTGTTCCACTGGTTAATTGTTCTAACTGTCAGGAAGTTTCTCCTTAGTTCTAGGTTGCTTTTCTCCTTGATTAGTTTCCATCCGTTGCTTCTTGTCCTGCCTTCAGGTGCTTTGGAGAAGAGCTTGACTCCGTCTTCTTTGGGGCAGCCCCTGAGATATTGGAACACTGCTATCATGTCCCCCCTCGTCCTTCTCTTCTTTAAACTAGACATACCCAATTCCAGCAACTGCTCTTTATATGTTTTAGCCTCCAGTCCCCTGATCATCTTTGTTGCTTGAGAAGGCTACTCTACAGCTTAATAATAATAATAATAATAATAATAATAATAATAATAATAATAGTAGTAGTAGTAGTAGTAGTAGTAGTAGTAGTAGTAGTAGTAGTAGTAGTAGTAGTAGTAATGTTGGAAGGGACCTTGTAGCTCATCAAGTCCAACCCTTGCAGGTAACCCTATACCATTTCGGACAAATGGCTGTCCAGTCTCTTCTTAAAAACTTCCAGTGTTGAAGAAGCATTCACCGCTTCTGGAGGCAGGTTGTTCCACTGGTTAATTGTTCTAACTGTCAGGAAGTTTCTCCTTAGTTCTAGGTTGCTTCTCTCCTTGATGAGTTTCCATCCGTTGCTTCTTGTCCTGCCTTCAGGCGCTTTGGAGAATAGCTTGACTCCCTCTTCTTTGGGGCCGCCCCTGAGATACGGGAACACTGCTATCCTGTCCCCCCTCATCCTTCTCTTCATTAAACTAGACATACCCAATTCCAGCAACCGTTCCTTATATGCTTTAGCCTCCAGTCCCCTGATCATCTTTGTTGCTTGAGAAGGCTACTCTACAGCTGATCCAAAGGTGCTTTTTCCAAAGGCAACTGGACTTTGTTCTTCTGTGAAGACGTTTTGCTTCTCATCCAAGAAGCTTCTTCATATAAATATGCTATTTATAGATTGCCTTTTAGATCATAGATCTCATACAGGTAATCCCTGACTTACAACATTTAATGTACTGACCGTTCGAAGTTACAATGGCATTGAAAAAAGTGACTTATGACCGTTTTTCACATTTAGACTGTTGCAGAATCCCCAGGGTCACGTGATCAAAATTCAAACGCTTGGCAACCGACTCATATTTATGACCTTTGCTGTGTCCCAAGGTCATGTGATCACCTTTTGGGACCTTCTCACAAGCAAAGTCAATGGGGAAAGCCAGATTCACTTAATTACTTGTGTGACTAACTTAACAACTGCAGTGAGAACTTAACAACTGGGTCAAAAAAGGTTGCAAAATGGGGCAAAATCCACTTAACAAATGTCTCGCTTAGCAACATAAATTTGGGGCTCAATTGTGGTCATAAGTCGAGGACTACCTGTACATTGGCTTATTATAGCCCCCGTGATAATTATTTTGAATAAATGTTCCTCTCTTTAATCTAACAGAACGGGCTGCATTGGATTGGTGACAGGCACTTTGCATGTGGTCAGTGACACTGTTTTCCTTGCCATCAAATATTTCAGGAAATATTTCTGACCTGGCACATAGATTGAAGTGCTTAACATTGGTGAATGCCAGCATAGAATATTATGTTGGACGTAGCGCAGAGAACTAATTGGGCTAATCCTTGCTTGGGAGTCTGAGTTTCTTACACAATGTAATTCTAGACCAGGGCTTTTCAACCTTTTCACCCGTTGTACCACTTGTAGGATATGGCAACATCCGAGTACTATCAGTCGCCTAGCAAGGTATCAAAAACTTGATGATCCCCCCCCAAAAAAGGAAAAAAGTGATAAAGTACAGGTAGTCCTCGACTTACAACAGTTCACTTAATGACTGTTCGAAGTTACAATGGCACTGAAAAAAGTGCCCCCCAAGCCACAGCCGAGCAAGACACCTGCCTGCCCGCCCGGCCGCGCTCTTCCTCCTGTCCGAGGTTTTCATTGTTGTGAGCATTTCTGTTGAGGATTGGCAGCAGGGGTGGGGTGGGGGGTGTTTGGTTTTTATTCCCCCCGTCTGCTGGGTGGTTGCAGCAGGTTTTGGTCACTTCACATGACCCTGGGACAGTGTGACCGTCATAAATATGAATCAGTTGCCAAGCATCTGAATGTAAATCACAAAACCCTGAAGATGCTGCAACATTCCAGCTGATCGGCGCTTCTTGTGGGCTCAGCAGAAGCACCAGGATCAGTGCCGAGCTCCAGCTGGAGCCTGGCGCTGATCCTGGCGCTTCTGCTGAGCCCTGATAGCCCTGCAGCTCCAGCCGTCTCTCGCTCAAGCTTGTGCGGCGCTGCCACCGGTTCAGTTCATTCCCCTCCCCCGCTACCACTTTTCTAGGATGGTCGCGTACCACCTGCCAGGTGCCAATGTACCACAGGTGGTACCCGTACCACTGGTTGAAAAGCCCTGTTCTAGACCAGGGGTAGGCAACCTTGGCTCTTTTATGACTCGTGGACTCCAACTCCCAGAATTCCTGAGTCAGCATGGCTAAGCATGGAAACCTCTCCCTTTCCCCTCAGCATGGCTGGCTCAGGAATTCTGGGAGTTGAAGTCCATGAGTCATAAAAGAGCCAAGGTTGCCTACCCCTGTTTTAGACCAAGAGGTTAGAAATATGTCGCTATTATTGTTCTGTCAATTTTCTTATTTCTCATTGGCCATATCTCTTCATGAGCCGTGGTGGCCCAGTGGTTAGAATGCAGTACTGCAGGCTAATTCTGCTGATTGCCGATTGCCAGCAATTCAGCAGTTCGATCCTGACCAGCTCAAGGTTAACTCAGCCTTCCATCCTTCCCAGGTCAGTAAAATGAGGACCCAGATTGTTGGGGGCCATATGCTGACTCTGTAAACCGCTTAGAGAGGGCTGTAAAAGCATTGTGAAGCCGTATATAAGTCTAAGTGCTATTGCTATTAATGGTGCACTCCAGATGTTTTGGGGGGTTCAGCTTCTAGAATTCTCATCTAACACTGCCAGAACAAATAGTTAATCTTTTCAAGTTGTACAGAAGTGGTGTGTAGAAGTGCTGGGGAAAAAAATACTGTTGATGTGTGCGTACTTTTCATTTGCAAAGGACGCATATAGAAATTATTATAGACTAGCTGTACCCTGCCACACGTTGCTGTTGCTCAGTCTGGTTAAATGGAAAAGAAAGAAAAGAGAAAGCGCACATTTGTGTCACAGGTGTGACATCTATATAATAGTAGGTATATAAAAACGCGCGTATTCGAATGCAACGTTGTGTCAAAATTTCAAAGCAATCGGTGAAGAACTTTCGGAGATTTAAGATTTTGAACAAACGAACATTTACATTTTTATTTATATAGATTTCTATAGAAATGTATTATAGATTTCATATAGAAATCATATAGACTTCCTACTTTTGTTGATGAAACAAAAGGAGAAGAGAGTATGAGTGGGTGGCGGGTTTTATGCCATTAATTTCATTTTGAGCTGATTCATATGAATGAATCACTGATTGAGTGACTGACTGACTGAGTGAGTGACTGAACAAACTCTTCAAAGCTTTTGATGCGGGATGTGTGGAATAGAAGACAATGTATGATTATCACAGCTGAATAAAAATCTACAGTGAATTATACACAATATATTGTATTGCAGTTTTGTAAACATCCACTTATCATCAGAACCATGGGGTTAAATCGTCGTTAAAACGCTGTAACACTAGCTTTGATAACTTACTTTCGACTTAATAAATTAGAGTGTTCTTCAGATCACCGATCCAGTGATCCATTATACTTGCATCACCCCAGGACTGAGGCACTGTGAAAGGGAGAAATAGTAAAACTTGTTTTAAAAAAAATATCCTTAATGGTACCTTTTTCAGCAGCTTATTAACCGTGTCAAATGAGTTGAGATGCTGTAGATGCCTGGAGATTTTTTTTTTAGCAGAAGAAATTTTTTGCCCATGTACAGTAGGTCCAAAAGGAAAAGTTTGAAGTTCATTACTTCAGGGTAATTAGCTTGACCCTTGATTGTATGTAATACTTGCTTAGCACAACTTGTTCCCTCTGGAGGCCAAGAAGAAAATTCGTTGTTCCAACTAAAGAGAGCTTGAAAATAACTAATGAACGGCCCATTAATTTCCAGTGGTACTAAAGGCTTGAGGTGCAGCAGATCTTGTGATCCAGAAAATTCTGTGTTTGGGAATTTTGTCGTAACTCCAAGTAGAATGCAACTAAGGCCAAGTCAAAAAGAAAAGACAGTTGTACAATTGGTACAATTCTACTTTAATTGTAGAAATGGGCAGATTCGTGTAAATATGTAAACAACATGTGTGTATAGAAACTGTTGAGTCTGCTTTTCCTCCATTGACCAACCAGATGTTGAGTGGGAGATAATGAGAATTACAGTCTATGCATCTGGATGCCTAGCGCAGAACGCCATGCTTTATTTAGCTAAGACGATATTATTATGGTTAGTGGCACACTCAGCCAGATGTTTAGACTAGATTTGGTATTTTTGTCCACCTGTCAAGTCCTTCCCAAGGACTTAAGATAGGCAGATGTTGTTTTTTTAAAAATAATATTAAAAGAATCGTCACAGGTTATAAGCTGTTCCAAGTAAAGCTGCCTTTTGCAATTGACTGATGGTGATTTTGTCAATGTTGATGATGTTTAAGTGGTACTCCAGAAGTTTGGGGATATCGACTCGTTCCCAAAGATCTGTTGTGGTTTGTTGTACAGTCAACCATATGTTTAGACTGAATTTGGTATTTTTTATCCACCTATCCAATCCTTCCCAAGGATGACGATGATGATAGCTACAGATATTGGCAGTTTGGGAGGCACTCAATGTAGTGGAACATTCAATGGAAGTCAGAATCAGCACCTTGGTCAGCGATTCTTTCATAGTTCTCGATAGGGTCTTGGCCATCTCAAACCCTGTGAAATAATTGGGTAAGCCTAAAGCAGGGGTAGGCAACCTTGGCTCTTTTATGACTCGTGGACTTCAGCTCCCAGAATTCCTGAGCCAGCCATGCTGAGGGGAAAGGGAGAGTTTCCAAGCTGAGCCATGCTGGCTCAGGAATTCTGGGAGTTGAAGTCCACGAGTCATAAAAGAGCCAAGGGTGCCTACCCCTGGCCTAAGGGATGTGGGTACTAGCTGTTACCTCTTCTAAAAGATTGACTTGGCAGTGGATTAAGAGGGTTTCTCCAAGTTAATAATCTATCTTCAAGTAAGGATTTCTTTCTTGGAGCAGATTACTAGAGATGTTGCATCTCCTATGGAAGTTCCTCCCTCTGATAAAGGTTTCTCTTACCAATTAATTTCTAAGAAATCACTGGCCATTTCTTGAGAAGTTAAAGCATCTGGGATTGGGACCTAGGAAATGAGAAAAAAATCAGGCTCAATTTCAAAGAAATAGATTAGTCAGGTCAAAGGTTGGTGGAACGTTTGCCAAATCTCAACCAGTTGAATGAATTAAATTGGAATCAATGAACTATCTTTCTCTCTTGTAAAAAGGTTTTATTGAGTAACCTTGACTGGAGTGGATTCTTTCCTTCCTTCCTTCCTTCCTTCCTTCCTTCCTTCCTTCCTTCCTTCCTTCCTTCCTTCCTTCCTTCCTTCCTTCCTTCCTTCCTTCCTTCCTCCTCCTTCCCTCCCTCCCTCCCTCCCTCCCTCCCTCCCATCCATCCATCCATCCATCCATCCATCCATCCATCCCTCTGTATATAGTGTGGGAAATATTGTTCTATCGGTCTTTCAATTATTTAAGAATGTTCCTTGAAGAGATCACAAGATCTTTCTGTCAAACTCTTTTTTTTTTAAACCATAGTGTACGTTTTTTAGTCTTTTCAGCTGATTAATCAGCAAGGGAAGACTTTAACTGGCAGGATTAGATATTTGTAATACTAATTTATAGATGGAGTAAGTAGTGAAAATGATTAACTTAGCCATAGAGTTTTTCCTCTTCTAATAAAAAATAGTAATAGTAAGTTTATGGTAAGTGAAATATTAAAGCAACCTACGACGCATTAGCTTACTTTCTGCAGGTTGTTATTCTCTCTGGATTGCAGCTTAAGAATAAGAGGCGAACCTTTAAAGTGTGAGAAATACACTTCATTGGTTACTGGAAACTCTTGTTGGGACGTTTGCCAAAAATAGATCTATAGGTGATTGCGGAATAGACATTTGCACTGAATTGGAAAGTAATTTCTGGAGTAGAAGAACAGATCAGACTGGACTCCGAATAGCTGCACTTTGCCCAAAATTCCAGTCTGTACTTAAAACATTTCCCATTGCAGAGTGTTCAACCCAACTTTTAAATGAGTAGAATCACTTCAGTTACATACCGATAGATATCTGTGGGGGGGGAGCAAGGATGATAAATGACATCTGATGTCACCACACAAATGACGTGAATTACATATTTGTGTAATTTGAGGATGTTATGATGCGCACGTGGTGTTTTGATGCCATCCTGGCTCCTATTGGACATCTGCATTCCCATATTGAAGAGAGTTGCCTCAGCAGCTTTATTTATTTATTTATTTATCTATCTGCATCCCGCCTTTATTACTTTTACAAATAACTCAAGTGTACCCAACACGCCTTCTTCCTCTTATTTTCCTCACAACGACAGCCCTGTGAGGTGAGTTGGGCTGAGAGAAAGGGACTGGCTCAAAGTCACCCAGCTGGCTTTCATGTCTGAGGCAGGACTAGAACTCACAGTCTCCTTGTGATTGGCCTAAAGTCAGCAGCTGGCTTTCATGGCTAAGGTGGGACTTGAACTCGTGGTCTCCACTTTGTCGCCTTGTGCCTTAACCACTAGACTGAAGGAGTAGGCAACCTTGGCTCTTTTATGACTCGTGGACTTCAGCTCCCAGAATTCCTGAGCCAGCCATGCTGAGGGGAAAGGGAGAGATTTCCAAGCTGAGCCATGCTGGCTCAGGAATTCTGGGAGTTGAAGTCCACGAATCATAAAAGGGCCAAGGTTGCCCACCCCTGGCCTATATCAGGGGTCTTCAACCTTGGCAACTTTAAGACTCGTGGACTTCAACTCCCAGAATTCCTGAGCCAGCCTGCCTCAGCTTGGAAACTTCTCCCTTTCCCCTCAGCATGGCTGGCTCAGGAATTCTGGGAGTTGAAGTCCACGAGTCATAAAAGAGCCAAGGTTGCCTACCCCTGCCCTAGACCAGTTTCTAACCCCATTAGATCCTAATTGTCTGCTGGTTCTGATGCATGCAAATATTTTATGATTTGCATTTATAAATTTATGTAATGATAATACAGAAGTATTGTTGCCCCTTCCGCTTATTTCTTCATTTCTCACATGCTAAGGGATCCCCTCTTGTTCTCAAGATTACCAGTCCGCAGATTGTAATGAGATGTAGAAAGTAAAACAATGCATCCTATAGATCAGACCTTCAAAATAGTTCTAGGTGAGTTCCTGGTTTTCTGGTGGAATTCTACTTCCCTCCTTTCAAATACAGACCACGAAATCTGAAAGAACAGCAACACTCTTCCGTGTCAAACTCTCTAGACATTTATAATCTTTTGGATTAATGGGTCTTAGGGAGAAGAAACGATTGTCTGATGACATCTAGATCATGAAGCTCAGGTTGAGAGCTTTACTCTGGATCATATAGATCTGTCCCTGTTACTACCTGTGTAGCCTTGTTTGAGAACACACAGAGAGTGCACAGAGCAATTTGTGATTTATCCTCCTTTTTTTTTAGATTAAAAGTAGACCGATGAATTACTACGGTATTTACCTGAGAACACATGGTCACAATTAATATTTCCTTTATTTATGTAAACATAATATAAACATAATTTGATCCCCTATAATTGCCTTGTGCCCTTCCTTCCTTCCTTCCTTCCTTCCTTCCTTCCTTCCTACCTTCCTTCCTTCCTTCCTTCCCATACAATCTTCCTTCCTTTTTTCCTTCTTGTACATC
>NW_015386216.1:275569-279427 GCF_001527695.2 Protobothrops mucrosquamatus | reverse complement strand
CTCTCTCTCTCTCTCTCTCTCTCTCTCTCTCTCTCTTTCTTTCTTTCTTTCTTTCTTTCTTTCTTTTCTCCCGGCGTGTTGGATAACTAAATGGACCAAACACACACAGCCTTCTGTGTAAAAGTAGGCGAGAGTCTATTTTGTTAAATATTCCCTTTTGCATTGGTAATGAGTCTTAGAGGGGTAACACGCTGCCTCGCAAGCCAATGAAAGTTCCCATTTTGCACAAAGGGAGGGGAAATTGGCAATGGGATGCCACTTCCTCTGCATAAGGTGCCCCCCCTCCCAGATAGTTTGGCTCGAACTGGTTCTAGCCTATAAAGAAAAAGTCTTGAAAGGACCTCAGCTGATCAGAATATGAAAATTCTCTGGGCACCTACCCGAGAACAAATTGGTGTTGAGCCTAGAAGTTCTGTCCTGGTTTTTCTTCGGCGAGGAGCTGTGTGGCTTTGCTGCTAACACCCATCTTAAATGAGTTGTGGGGGAAAAAGTCCCTTGCCCTCTTGAACTTTACCCCAAGCTTTAAGTTTTAAGTGTAAGAAGGGAGGAATCTAGACGTAGGTACCTTAGGAAGTTTAAGGACAAGAAGAAGAGGAACGACAGCCCACGTTCCAGAGCGAACATGTCAGATGGAGGAGACCATCACCAGCAGAAGCAACCCAATGGCTATGGAGAGAAGGTGAAGGAGAGGAAGCGCACATCCTTAGTTATTCTTCAGTCCGTTAACCGCAGTATTTTCACCTCTGCAGTCTCTCCGGCCGCGGAGCGCATCCGTTTCATTTTGGGAGAAGATGACGACAGCCCTGCACCCCCTCAGCTCTTCACGGAACTGGATGAACTTCTACCTGTGGATGGACAAGAGATGGAATGGAAGGAAACGGCCAGGTGAGCCCTGTTTGATGGGGGCTGATGGGATGGGATGTTGCTTTTTTTTAATCCTTGAAAAGAAGGTGTAAGTCCCGTGCCGAAGGATCGGGACCAATCTTGCACGTTCATTTGTGGGAGCCAACGTTTCTTAAAATAAGGGGTTCAACTGCGTGGAGATAATGATGGTCCAATGTTCAGGAAGGCATTTCTGAACAAGAATTTATTTTGCCACTCTTATTTTAAACACCTTTTTATAAAGCTGAATTGGAATGGGCTTTATTCCAGTGAGTAGAAAAAGATATATTAAAATCATGTTTCATATTACCCATTTCTGGTGGCTTTCAACAGTTGAAATAGTTGAAAAGTGAATATCAACTTTTTATAAATTAGATGATAGATAGAAGCTACCTATATATGCTGAATTAAGCACTCCCTCATTCAAATCTTTCCTCAGCTAGTATCTTACTAGAGGTACGTTTTCTTTCTTCCTCAAATCCCATTCTCCAATAGGGGGATAATAGAAGTAGCCAACTGCACCGGGTTGTGCTAAGGGCTGCTCAGATGCAAGCTGGTTTATAGAATGCATTAAGCCATAATTGATTATTTAGTTTTGGCTGAGATGTTGCACGATCCCTGTCATTGTGGGTTTGTAAAATCCTGACTTTCAGGCTCAGTCCCATTGTGTGAATTCAGTAATGGTTTGTCTGATAAACCATGGGATAGCATAATGTGTAAACTAATCTGTCTGTGTAGAATATGTTGTCCATTCAAAGAACAGTTATAAAGCGTGAGCTGGGTTTTTTATTTTTTACATCATAATAGTTTGTTTAGGGAAGTTCTGGAGATCATTGATTCTCAGCTTTGATGGGAGGTAGGGTCTCTTCTGAAGACCACCTGCTGGGAGACGTATAGGCTTCTTATGCAGGTGGTTGACCACTACGAGAACAGGCTATAACTAGTCCTAAATTTTTGGCCATTTATTTAGTGCAGGGGTCTTCCAACTTGGCAACTTCCAACTAGGTCATCTAGTCCAACCCCCTGCTCAGGCAGGAAACCCTATACCATTTCAGACAAATGGCTGTCCAGTCTCTTCTTAAAAACTTCCGGTGTTGGAGCATTGACCACTTCTGGAGGCAGGTTGTTCCACTGGTTAATTGTTCTCACTGTCAGGAAGTGTCTCCTTAGTTCTAGCTTGCTTCTCTCCTTGATTAGTTTCCATATCAATAATGTCAGTTTAAAATCGTTTCTAACCAAAACATACCTTAATTGCATTTGTACTTAATATCCATATGTTCAATCAGTATCCTGTTTTTGCTTTTTTTTTTTAAATTTTAATTTCCCATCAGTGTTCAAAATGTCTCTCTTGTTTATAATTTCAAAGTAAGTTGTATTTGGGTAACCAAAAGCTTCCCTACGCCATTTCTGACAGATGGCTGTCCAGTCTCTTCTTGAAAGCTTCCAGTGATGAAGCTCCCACAACATCTGAAGGCAATCTGTTCCATTGGTTGATTGTTCTCACTGTCAGGAAATTTCTCCTCATTTCCAGGTTGAATCTCTCCTTGATCAGTTTCCATCTGTTATTGCTTGTCTGGCCTTCAGGTGCTTTGGAAAATAGGTTGACCCCCTCCTCTCTGTGGCAGCCCCTCAAATATTGGAAGACTGCTATCATGTCTCCCCTGGTCCTTCTCTTCGTTAGACCTGTTGTTGTTGTTGTTAGTTGCGAAGTCGTGTCCGACCCATCGCGACCTCATGGACAACGTTCCTCCAGGCCTTCCTGTCCTCTACCATCTTCTGGAGTCCATTTAAGCTCATGACTACTGCTTCAGTTGAACTATGGTGCTGGAGAAGACTCCTGCGAGTCCCTTGGACTGCAAGGCATTCAAACCGGTCAGTCCTAGAAGAGATCAACCCCGACTGCTCTTTAGAAGGGCAGATCCTGAAGTTGAAACTCAAGTACTTTGGCCACCTAATGAGAAGGAAGGACTCACTGGAGAAGAGCCTAATGCTGGGAAAGATGGAGGGCAATAGAAGAAGGGGACGACAGAGAATGAGGTGGCTGGATGGAGTCACTGAAGCAGTAGGCCTGAGCTTAAATGGACTCCAGAAGATGGTAGAGGACAGGAAGGCCTGGAGGAACGTTGTCTCTGGGGTCGCGATGGGTCGGACACGACTTCGCAACTAACAACAACAACAACTGCTTCAGTGACTCCATCCAGCCACCTCATTCTCTGTCGTCCCCTTCTTCTATTGCCCTCAATCTTTCAATAGACTAGCCCAGGGGTAGGCAACCTTGGCTCTTTTATGACTCGTGGACTTCAACTCCCATAATTCCTGAGCCAGCCGTGCTGAGGGGAAAGAGAGAGGTTTCCAAGCTGAGCCATGCTGGCTCAGGTATTCTGGGAGTTGAAGTCCACGAGTCATAAAGCGCCCTAGGCCTAGGCCAGAGGTAGGCAACCTTGACTCTTTTATGACTCGTGGACTTCAACTCCCAGAATTCCTGAGCCAGCCTGGCTCAGCATGGAAACCTCTCCATTTCTCCTCAGCATGGCTGGCTCAGGAATTCTGGGAGTTGAAGTCCACGAGTGATAAAAGAGCCAAGGTTGCCTGCCCCTGGACTAGCCATACCCAATTCCTGCAACCGTTCTTCAACTGAAGCACTTTGAGAATGGTGGTTTAATTCAGACAAAGACGAAAACAAGCATTCGGTTTCTTAGTCAGTTCCAACGAATTTATAGTCTCTCTGGAAGAGATGCCTAGAGATAAATTGTTCCAGAGAAATGAGCCTGTTGAGCAATATTTAATGAAGACGCCATTAATGTAATCAGCTTTATGATTCCACGGACCTTGCTTTGCTTAGTTGAGACTTTACTGTGACGTTATAATAACTTATCTTTCTGCCAAGTCTGAACTCTTTTTATTTTTCACGTTGGGGAAAATTACTGGGTCAGGCAACCCAGTGCTGTTCGAAGCGCTGACTCAGAGGTTGTCCAG
>NW_015386216.1:260699-273521 GCF_001527695.2 Protobothrops mucrosquamatus | reverse complement strand
GGAAAAAAAAAGATCTTGCAAAGTTGGAATTGATTGATTGAACTTTTTAGTTCCACCCAGTCTGCCGTTACCACTGCAGCCACACCAACCTAATGGGCCACACCCACCCAATGGGCCACACCCACTCAATGGGCCACACCCACCCGGCACTCGATGATGCATAAGTGGGTTTTGGGTTGCAGTTTGGGCACTCGGTCTCTAAAAGGTTTGCCATCACTGCCCTATACCATTTCAGACAAATGGCTGTCCAGTCTCTTCTTAAAAACTTCCAGTGTTGGAGCATTCGCCGCTTCTGGAGGCAGGTTGTTCCACTGGTTAATTGTTCTCCCTGTCAGGAAGTTTCTCCTTAGTTCTAGGTTGCTTCTGGTTAAGTAGAGTCACAGAAGCAGGAGGCGTGAGCTTCAATGGACTCCAGTAGATGGTAGAGGACAGGAAGGCCTGGAGGAACGTTGTCCATGGGGTCGCGATGGGTCGGACACGACTTCGCAACTAACAACAACAACAAGAGTCGCCTTACAGGGAGACGGGGTGGCAAACAAAATTAATTAATTAGCAATAAATGTGTTTTTACTTAGCGGTAATAATAAAAACTACTTGTTCAGATATGAGATAGTAGATATTAAGAGAAAAAGATAGGAAGTATTAAATGTTGAAATAAGAGAAATCTTGGTTACTAAATTTAAGAAATTCGGAAATGATTAGAAAATAAGAATGTTATATTGTATTATTAACTAGTTGATGTAAGGTGGTGAGAATTCAAATAGATAAGATGTGTATCCTGAACATTAGATCTTGGGATGAATTGTGATGAAGGGAATTGGGGTTATGTAAAACCTGGAAATTATAAATATTAAACGCTAAATTTAAAGATTAATGGGAAACTAAAAATGGGAAAAAACTAATTAGTACATTGATTGTCTAAAAAGATGGAAGGTTAGAATTGTATTAGTTTAAATCTGAGACAGTAAATACCAAGGGGAGAGGAGAGGAAACGCTTAATGTAATAGTTTGAGATCTGTACTAAAGATATTTGTATGTTATTGAATTATTGATCAACTCAGCCGCCACGTTGCTTTTCAAATATTTAAATGTAAAAGTAGAACATCAGTACAATTTATTTTTTTTTAAAAATTAATTAATTAGCAATAGCTAATGGGATATATTGCTCAGATATTTTCTCCAACTGCTGTACAGATGTGATTTATCTCGTTCTATTATAGCCAGCAAAAAAGGGTTAGGAGCGCTTAGCTGCTGCGCTGGTATTTGTGGGTTTGTTCTTTCGCAGAATGCTTTGCACAGCTTTCCCTGGCGCGTTGGTAACTAGACGCATCTGTAGCTTCAAAGAGCTGTTCAACAACAACGCAATAACTGTTGTTCAGCTTTGTCCCTTGAAAAGGTTAAGCAATTTAAGCAGCAAGCAGAGTCGGAGAACTTCTTTTGTTACGCTGGCTCTTACCACAGCTTGATTGATGAAAGTTGTGTTGATTTGGAGAAAGGAGTTGGGCAGCCACACAACCAGATCTGCTACTGTTTTGTAACTTAAAGGGGGGGGGGGGAGAGTCTGGAATGTTCTAATTCTGCATTTTCCCAAAGGCTCCAGTGGGACACGATTCCGTATTACTTGTTTCTACTTTGGATAGCAGATGATGATGATGATGATGGTGGTGGTGGTGGTGGTGGTGGTGGTGGTGGTGGTGGTGGTGATGATGATGATGATGATGATGATGATGATGATGATGATGATAATAATAATAATAATAATAATAATAATAATAATAATAATAATAATAATAATAATAATAATAATAANGGCCTGATTGTATGACATTTTTTGCAGCCGTCGTTAAGCGAATTGCCACGGTCATTAATTGAACCTGCAGTCGTTAACCCAAAGCCACGGTTGTTAATCGAATCCATTGTTTGCTATGGAGTGCTTTTGCTGAAAACTGGAAGTAAAATGACATAAATCGCACTCACGGGACGCTGCAAACAGCCACAAATGCAGTCTGCTTGCTGAATGTCCAAAATATTCCCAGAGTTCTTAGCAGCAGCCATGCTGGCTGGGGAATCCTGGAAGTTGAGGTCCACACATCTTAAAAGTTGCCAAGGTTGAGAGAGACTGACATATTGCATTATTAACCCATGGTTTCTAAATCAACAGGTTATTGAAGAAGTCCTTTTGACCTAATTTGTACATACAGTAACTGTTTATAAACTGTAGTAGCTGGATTCACTGAATTTAGTAAGCCAAAATTAAAGAAACCCTCATCACAGGCCTCGTGCAAAGTTGGACTGGGTTTGCAGCTATATAGTGATCTTAGACCAAGGGTAGGCAACCTTGGCTCTTTTATGACTCGTGGACTTCAACTCCCAGAATTCCTGAGCCAGCCATGCTGAGGGGAAAAGGAGAGGTTTCCAAGCTGAGCCATGCTGGCTCAGGAATTCTGGGAGTTGAAGTCCACGAGTCATAAAGCGGCCTAGGCCTAGGCCAGAGATAGGTAACCTTGGCTCTTTTATGACTCGTGGACTTCAACTCCCAGAATTCCTGAGCCAGCATGGCTCAGCTTGGAAACTTTCCCTTTCCCCTCAGCATGGCTGGCTCAGGAATTCTGGGAGTTGAAGTCCACGAGTCATAAAACAGCCAAGGTTGCCTAGCCCTGTCTTAGACTCTTATATTGCTTTCATTTCAAACACTAAGAAAAAAAATATGTTGCTTATTTTTTTTGCAAATGATAAGGAAATTTATTTGCTTGCTTCTATCTTGTATTTTATTTTAATTTTAATTTGTTGTTTCAGTGGCTTTTATATACTTTGGATTATTACTATGTATGCCGCCCAGATTCACTTTATGAGACGGGCAGCTATTAAATAAATTACTATGTATGCCGCCCAGATTCATTCTATGAGACAGGCAGGATTAAATAAATAAATGGAAAATGAAAGCGTGAAAGCGGGCTTAAATCTTGCGGTGATAGGCTGGCTTTTGTTCTATCAACTTAGTCTCCAGTGGTGGGATTCAAAGAGGTGAACAACCGGTTCTCTGTGTGGATATCTCTTCCGGAAGCCCGTTCTGGGACTGGGCCACAAAAAATTAGCTGCCGGTTCTGTTGAAGTGGTGGGAACCGGCTGAATCCCACCCCTGCTTGTCTCACTTTACCAGATTTTCAGCAGGCCAAGATCCACATTTAGATAAGTTCAGCCTCATTCATTCTTTTGCTCGTTGCAGGTGGATAAAATTTGAAGAGAAAGTGGAACAAGGAGGAGAGAGATGGAGTAAGCCCCATGTTGCCACGTTGTCGCTTCACAGTTTGTTTGAACTGAGAACATGTATAGAGAAAGGCTCTATTCTGCTGGACCTGGAGGCCTCAACACTCCCTCAAGTCGTAGGTAAGTCTTAACAGAGAAGGAGCGTTCCACGCATAGCATCCTTGATGTAGATTTTAGAAGAATTGTTGGTCTTCTAAAGATTCTTGAGAACCCAATCTTGGGTTGATCACCGGGACCAGAGGTTTAATCTTCTGAGCTTTCGGACTCATGAATGTGTCCATCAGAAGGTGTAGAGATTCTCATTCTTGAGAATCTTCTAAACGACTAAAGATCTGTTCCAGTACTTGAAGAGCTGTCACAGGGAAGAGGGTGTTGATTTATTCTCCATAGCACCTGAGGGCAGGTCAAGAAGCCATGGGTGGAAGCTCCTCAGAGGGAGATCCATCCTGGAACTAAGGAGGAATTTCCTAAGAGTGAGAATAATTAATCAATGGAACAGGTTGCCTCCAGTGCTTCATCAATGGAGGTTTTCAAGAAAAGAGTTGTCCAAGATGATGTGAGGATTCCTACCATGGACAGGGGGTTGGACTAGAAGACCTCCAAGGTAAGGTCCCTTCCCCCCTACGACTCTATGGTTCTATGAATATGATGTTGCATTTGCGAATGAAAGTCTAGGTTCCTGATCTCTCCTCATTGTTCAATAGACTTAAATGGTCCATCAAGAGAAATCACCTATGGCAGTGGTGGCGAACCTATGGCACTCGTGCCAGAGGTGGCACTCAGAGCCCTCTCTGTGGGCACGCACGCCGTCGCCCCAGCCCCGCTACTCCCCGTGGCCCCCTCCTCACTAGCAGCCCCCCCGGAGGAGAGTCGCCCCGGGAGCAGCCTGCGCAGAGCAGCGCAGCCAAGGACATGGCAGCCGGGCAGCGGGGACAAGACTCCGTCCTCGTGCCCCATCGTGGTCAAATGATGCTGCAGGGCGTGGACAGAGGGCGTGACCGCCATGACGCTGCTGGACTGCCTGGGCGATCTGCTGTGGAGGCGGTGGGTGGACCTACGGGCATGAGAGGCAGGGACGGAGCAGGGGCGAGGCAGTTTTGGGGCACTCGGTCTCTTTTTTTTTTTTATAAACAATTTTTATTATTTTCCATTTTACACCAGCAGAAGCTTAAGAACCAGCGTGGAGATATGGTGGTCAATTAAAAAAAAGAATAACATTATATGTATACAATTCACACAATATTTCTTAAAACTTCCCTCTCTATCTATGTAGAATATTATAATCAATTACATTCAAATAAATTCATTCATTAATATATCTAAATATAAATTTCCTTAATCAATAAAAACTTTCAACCGCTCAATATCAATATAATAATTAAATTAGTACAATCCTATAGCCAATTCATTCATTAATATATCGCTATATCAAAACCAACTCTCCTATTTAAGTTATTGGAATCTCATTAGTACATTTCTAAGACAGATTTTCATTAAGTATATTGCCAGATATAAATTTCATTAGTCAATAATCTTTTACGAAAGCTCCTTATCTATCCCAGAATCCTGTTTTAAACTTTATTAATTTTTCCAAATATTTAAGTTTAAGCTAACCTAATTATTTAACTATTTCAGGGGCCCCCAATTTCTCTTATTTAAAAATATTAGCTCCAACACTAAATTCCTACATTTCTCAACTATATTTCTATTCTTTTTCAATAATTCTCTTATTATTAATTCCATCTCATTCCAAAACAAAAACCACAAACAGGAAAAGAAAAGAAAAAAACATACACACAAAGAAAAAACACATATTCTGGCTATACTTCAATATTAAATTCTAAATCATTTCATAATAGCCTCCCATTTAAGGCAAACCAAATCCAGGACAATCCAAATCGCTATAAAACCTTCTAACACTCCGTCTCTTAAAGGTTCGCCATCACTGACCTATGGGAACTGAAAGCTGCTAAACTCAAGAGTTTGAGGCTCTCTAGCACTCTTAGTGATTTATTGAAATTCTACCAGATTCAGGACAGTTATGCAAAAGCAATTGGACTCTATTCAAGAAAAGCCATGTTTTGTTCTCCTTTTTTTTTAAAAAAAAAAAACCAAACAGCTCACTCTTAAACAAGAAAGATAAGTGGGCTTCATCTCATGTACTTATTTGTTTAATGTCCATTGTTTACAGTTAGTTCCACAGCTAAAGAAAACAAGTGATTCCTGTCTTTACAAGGCAAGAAGGTGTAATTGTTTCTAATAAATTTGTACTTACTGTCACTTGTCAAATTAAAATCCAGAGGTTTTAATAAAAGAGGAAAGTAGGGGGAAAGTTGGAATCTAATAACAAAAGAAACGAAATCAAGTGTTTTTGTATGCTGAAAACATTTCAATAACCCTGAGGAATCTCAGTAGAATATAAATAACCTTGAGGAAAGAGAAACTGTAATATTAAATTAGTAATGTCAGCTTCTAGATATTGAAGCAGAAGAAGAATCAACCAGCTATAACTATAGAATAAAATGTCCCAACCATATTCTGGTGTTTGTTTTTGTTTTTTTTAATGCTTATGACTGATTTGGGGGAAATTATATCACCTGAAGTTTATTACAGTTGGTGTTGTATGTTTATGTAAGTTCTTTTATTTCTGTTGTAAATTGCCCCGGGAATAATGAATAGCTGTACAACAGAAGTTATGAATACATAAATTACATAGAATAAATTAAATTCCTAGTTTGAGTCGGTTGAGCCTCGAGTGCACTTGCAAGAGGTGATGTGTTGAAAAATATAAAAGAATAACACAGTTGGGAGGGACCTTAGAGGTCTTCTAGTCCAATCCCCTGCTCAAGATGAGGCCCTATATCAGGGGTAGGCAACCTTGGCTCTTTTATGACTCGTGGACTTCAATTCCCAGAATTCCTGAGCCAGCATGGCTCAGCTCGAAAACTCTCCCTTTCCCCTCAGCATGGCTGGCTCAGGAATTCTGGGAGTTGAAGTCCACGAGTCATAAAGGAGCCAAGGTTGCCTACCCCTGATGTAGTCCCTTAGAACAGTGATTCTCAACCTTGGCCACTGTAAGAAGAGTGGACTTCAACTCCCAGAATTCCTGAGCCAGCCATGCTGAGGGGAAAGGGAGAGTTTCCAAGCTGAGCCATGCTGGCTCAGGAATTCTGGGAGTTGAAGTCCACGAGTCATAAAAGAGCCAAGGTTGCCTACCCCTGCCCTATATCATTCCGGACAAATGGCTGTCCAATCTCTTCTTAATAGAAATTTAATATATAAAATATACAAATATGAAAGAATAATATTGCATGATAGTGTGACTGGGCTGGTTACAAAGGTGGTAGACATAGTGACAATTCCAATTTTGGGGCAGCTGAATTTTGATATGTGAAGAAACGGTCTTAGTTTGCACCGTAAATCAGAGGTCCCCAACCTTTGGGGCACCAGGGACCGGTTCTCTGGAGAGAGGTTTTTCCACGGACCGGAGATGTGTGGTTTTGTGTGCTGCCTGCATCCCACGGACGGGGCTTTGCTTGTTTGTGCGGACCGGTTGCTGGCATGCCGCGGCCCGATACTGGTCCACGAACCGGAGGTTGGGGACCCATGCCGTAAATTGCCCAGGTAGTTATTTTGTGGCAATGTAATATGCATGTTGTCATTAAAGTCTCTTCCCCTCACAGAGATGGTTGTTGACAACCAGATTGACACTGGGCTGCTGAAACAAGACATGAAGGACAAAGTCATCTACACGCTGCTCAGGAAGCATCGTCATCAAACCAAGAAATCCAATCTCCGTTCGTTGGCCGACATTGGAAAGACTGTCTCCAGTGCAAGTAGGATGTTAACCAACCCTGATAATGGTAATGCAGAGGCCGGTGGGATGTGGCCTTCCCATAGGGACACACTGAAAAACTAGCTCCCCTCTCAGCTAATCCACGAGCAGCTTAGCAGATCCTACTGATCCATTGATCAGTTATGGATTCTGAAGGCTTATAGTGCTGGGGTGCATGGCTCTAACACAGGGGTGTCAAACTCAATTTCATTGAGGACCGCATCAGCATTGTGGTTGCCCTCGGGGGGCCGGGTGGGTGCGGCCTACTGGGTGGGCGTGGGTGGAGTGGATGTGGCCTACTAGGTGGGCGTGGCCAGCTCTACATCATTCGCGTCAAGGGTGCCTGTGGGGGCCTGGGCAGGAGTGGGGCAGATCTGAGGGTCTCTGGCAGAAGGGGGTGGGACCGGGGCAAGCGCCAAGGCATGGTCCATTTCTTCATTCTTCACAAAGGGTGACATCTGCCCAGCATGCACCCAGGGGGCGGGGGCGACGCGGCAGGGGCTGGTTCCTCACTGTTTCCAGACGGCCTTGTGGAGTTAAGACTGAAGCGTTTCAACATAGATGGCCACCACAAAATTGTACATTGGCTCCCGGCCGGCCTGGGCCAGGGCCAAGGCAGCGGGGGCTGTTCCCTCACTGTTTCCAGGATGGCTTCGCGGGCCACATGAAACCACTTCATGGGCCACATCCGGCCCCCGGGCCTTGTGTTTGACATGTCTGCTCTAACACGTCTCGGCTGCAGCCTGGGGATTGCTGGGGAAATGCTTTGCTTTAATTAGCCTTGGCCCGTGCCGAAATGCAGCGGTATCCGCAGGGAAGAATGACAAAAACTGCGTTGTGGTGCCGCCCATTTTAGCGGTGCCGGTGTGGATGTCTCGTTGCATGGCCAGGCCTAAAAGGTGGAGCTTGCAACACATGGGAGAGGGTAGCACTATTTTCCTCTTTTGAGAAAAAGCTACGTTTACAATTGTTGGAAGGTTTGAGGTACAGCTTGCAAAAATTTCTATCCCTGGAGAGAGGAGAGAGTCAAAACTAAGCATACGAAGGCTGCGTAGTTCAAATGACCTGACTCATAAGATGAACTTCTAGAGCAGGGGTAGGCAACCTTGGCTCTTTTATGACTCGTGGACTTCAACTCCCAGAATTCCTGAGCCAGCAGGGCTCAGCTTGGAAACTTTCCCTTTCCCCTCAGCATGGCTGGCTCAGGAATTCTGGGAGTTGAAGTCCACGAGTCATAAAAAAGCCAAGGTTGCCTACCCCTGTTCTAGGGTTTCCTCTCCAAATGTCTGCATGTCTTTGGCTTTGAAGAAACATGCAGGATTAAACTAAATTCTTGCCCTATTAAATCCGGAAGGAAGTCTGATTTTATTTATTCGTTTTGGAATGCGCAGGGGGCCACCCAGCACGTGGTCATTTTCTGTGCTTCCTAGTGAAAACTAGTTTCCTGCTCTTTACACTTCAAGGAACTTTACTTCAAAAGCACAATTCAGCGCATCCAACGAATGAATCAAAACACTCCTAGAATTTAGTATAATGCAATATTCAGTTAAATTACCAATAAAAAAAATAATCCCCAGCTGGAAAGAGCTACAACCGTCGTTGCCTATTGTGAGTTAACACAAGTTTGCATGAGGTTTTATTTGGGTTTTCAGGGGTTTAAGACAGGGGTCTTCAAACTTGGCCCTTTTATGACTTGTGGACTTCAACTCCCAGAATTCCTCAGCCAGCGTGCCTGGCTGAGGAATTCTGGGAGTTGAAGTCCACAAGTCATAAAAGGGCCAAGTTTGAAGACCCCTGGTTTAAGAAGACCCCACATTCCATGTATTATATTTTTTAAGTATCTTGTTAGAATATACTGTAAGCTGCTATGTGATTCCTGGAAGAATTTAAGAATTAAGACTTTTATTAACAGTGTTCTGAACAATCCACTATAGATCTTGAGAACTATGCAGGCATCCGAATTTTGATCATGGTGGAGTTACAATGGTTGTGTGAAAAAAGAGTCATACCACTTTTTTCAGAGATAGGCAGGGACAGATGCTTGATAAAACCGATTTTAAAGTCTGTTTTTTCCCCCTCCAAGATTATAATTATGGGGAGCTGGTTTTCAAAAATCTAAATCAGAAAAAAATGACAGAACAGATGTTTGACCCATAAGGTGCAGAACATATTAGAAATACTTGAACTTGTACAATTTTCCAGGACCTGGAGATTAGATACAATTTGAAGATTTAGTACACCTGTACATTTTCCCTCTAAAAAGCTTTTTTTTTTCAATAGGAAAGATGATGAAAACCTCATGAACTTAATCCAGAAAGTAATACTCTTATCACTTTTGTAAGATGGAAATTGCGACGAGGACAATAATAGCATTATATCCCTTAAAAGAAAATGACACTTTCTCTGAAATGATAACATACCTCTAATTTGCTTCTTTTCTCAGAGACAAATTGGATTTGTACTTTTCAAAAGATTTTCTTCCTAGCCTAAGTGCTGCAGAACTAGGATATGAGCGAATCAAAGAGGAAAATAGACAAGAGTTTAAAAGTGATAAGACTGTAGAAGAAGAAAAAATAATAACACCATGATTTAAGAGTGAACAAACTAGTTTCTTAAATACAGGATTATAATTTCCTAAAAGCCAACTATTATTAATAAAATAAGAGAAGATAGTAACAAGTTTAGTAGCCATGTTAGAAATGAGAAACCTAAGTGATCCTGTTTCGCTTATTTAGGCTAAAACAAGAGTTTGAAAACAAAGTATCATTTATTTATCACAATTACTTATTTAAGCTGGAGGTGGTTAAAAATGTATCAGGAAGGTTGCAATTGTCATTAAATTGGATTGACTGACTGGAAGGGCAGGTCAACGGGATTTTATTCTCGAAATGTTATCCTGCTTGTAGCTAAATAATACAGAAACTTGAAAATTAAAGCGAGAGAAAAGAACAGAAGGAGGGGATTGGCAGGTTAAAGGGAGCAAGCTAATGAGTCATTATCACGTTATTTTAAGCGATACAAAAAGGGACACGTTTTTATTCATTGCCAACATAACGCGCTGGAATAACACGAATAACACATTTCCAAATGTTCAGGTACAAATTGTTTTTTCCCCCTCATGCGGGGCATTTCACAGCGTGCATTCGAATCCAACAATAACCAGCAAAATGTGGGCCAATCTATATTTTGGGCTATAGTATCTTCTGTGATGAGTTATATAAAATAATGTGTGTGAAAGGTTTTTTTGCATTTGTTTCAGTTTTGCGGGTATCCTGACAAGAATAAAACCAACAGGCTGTGCTCAGAAATTTAGCCAAAAAACATCTTAGGTCACTGAACTCAGTTGTCCTTATTGAGAATGTATTAAGTAGGGAAAGTTAAAATTTAGTCGAGAGAAGAGATACATCACCCAAGTAGTATTATATTGACCCTGGTTTCATTAAACATGAAATAATAATCCTCCTCCTCCTCCTCCTCCTCCTCCTCCTCCTCCTCCTCCTCCTCCATCTCCATATAATCATCATTACCACCATCATCTTGACTTTTTTAAAAAACCTGAACATTTTTTGAAAAAAACCCTCTGTTACATCATCTAAAATGGTTTGATTGAAGCTTGTACCTTGAATGTAATCCAAATCTCAGACGTTTTAATAATCCGGTGTTATAAATATGATACTTATAGACCAGATGGGAACATGATGGCTCAGTGGTTAAACTCTCTGAGCTTGTCAGCTGGAAAGCTGACGGCCCAGGTTCAAGTCCTGAGCGCCATGCAATGGGGCGAGCTCCTGTTACTTGCTTCCGCTCCCACCCGCCTAGCAGTTCCAAAGCAGGCGAATGCGAGTACGGTAGATAAATAGGTACCACTTTGGTGGGAAGGTAACAGCGTTCTGTGCACTTCAGCCTATAGCCATGTTGGCCACATGACCACGGAAGTGTCTTAGGAGACTATTGGCTCCCTCAGCTACGAAATGGAGATGGGCACTGCCCCTTAGAGGCAGACACAACTGGATAGGACAGGGGTAGGCAACCTTGGCTCTTTTATGACTCGTGGACTTCAACTCCCAGAATTCCTGAGCCAGCCATGCTGAGGGGAAAGAGAGAGATTTCCAAGCTGAGCCATGCTGGCTCAGGAACTCTGGGAGTTGAAGTCCACCAGTCATAAAAGAGCCAAGGTTGCCTACCCCTAGGATAGGGGAAACATTTACCTTTATGGATCAAACCTGGGCATTTTATGGCCCCGGGCCACCCCTGGACCTTGGTTGTCCCTGTCTGGCCTGTGTGAATTTCTTTTATTTTGAAAGGGACTGCTATTTTTTTTTTTAATTTATGTACGTTTGTGTGTGCATGACCTAGGCACCTACACAATCCTATTTGGTTTGGACCTCCACAATAGTTTCTCATGTGGCCTCTTGGGAAAATTAATTGCCCACCCTTGCTATAAATGGTATTCTACCACTCAGTGTTTTAGCACCCCAATTGTCCGAATTTAGCTGGCCACAAAAGCTGGGATTTCAGAGCTGAAGCCCCCAATATCTAGAAGTCAGAAGGTTGGAAATGAATATGATGTATTTATGGGTCTCCTTTTTTTTCTTGGGATTGTTAGGAACATATAGGCTTTTACTTCATCTTGCAGGAATATCGTTATTTATAGCTGCTCTTTATTTCTAGAATGCTGTGGGAAATTAAATGTCAAAATAACTAATTCTGCTCATTTGTTTTGGAGAGCCAGCCCCCCAAAATACAGTTGAGTGTTTCTCTCTAGAACTTAGGCATCTGCTAATCTTTCAGTTGCGGTGATTAACCTTGTGGTTTCAAAAGGTTTTCATGGCCCAGGAAAAAGACTTCGGTTTTTAAGGGTGACCATTGTTCCTTTATTACTCGAGGTAGGATACCTGGATTTGGTGGCCTCAGCTCACCTGTAGTTTGGGAGAAGCTTTTCCAGTTCAGAGATGAGGTGAACCTATAGAGTAAATGATACAATATCATGCAAATAGCCATAGGACTTTGCATCCTAGGCCAGTGGTGGCGAACCTGTGGCACGCGTGCCAGAGGCGGCACTCAGAGCCCTCTCTGTGGGCACACGCGCCATGCCCCGGAGATGGCAACCGTCCCTCTTCAACCAGCTGCCCGCTAACTGGCCGAGGTCCCACATGGCCGGATGCATCCCACCACCCATGCGCTCTCTGTGTGTGGGGGCTGATGGTGTCAGGCAGACGCCGCCCCGACCCCTGCCTCACCTTTCCCTGTGACAATGGCACCCCCGCCCTGCCTTGCCTCGCCTCGCCTCACCCCACAGGATGAGCCTCCTGCCCATCGCCCCACCTGCCAGAGACCCCCTGGATCTCCCCCAACCCTGCCCGGCCCCCACAGACGTCCCTCCCCACGAGCAACATTGAGGTGATCACGCCCACCTTGGCCACATCCACCCAATCTGCCATGACCACCACAGCCACGCCCATCCAGTGGGCCACGCCCACCTGGCACCCGGTGATAAATAAATGGGTTTTGGGTTGCAGTTTGGGCACTCGGTCTCTTAAAGGTTCGCCATCACTGTCCTAGGCTCAATGCCAAAGTTACTTAATTCCCATATTTCTGACAAAAACGGTCATATGAAAAATAGGGCATTAAGTGAAAGAACAACATCTTATGAATGGTTGTTGAATTCCAGCTTAGTTTCTGGTATTCTTTTTTCTGCAATGTGTATGCTTCTCTTCTCT
>NW_015386216.1:251597-260386 GCF_001527695.2 Protobothrops mucrosquamatus | reverse complement strand
CCCCCCTCTCCTCTCCTGCCTTGTCCCTCTTTTCCCTCCCCTCTCCCCATCTCTCTTCCTCCCCTCCTCTCCCCTCCCCTCTCTTTCCCCTCCCCTCCTCTCATGTGCCAATGCAGATATTCACAAACAAGAACAGCTCTCAGAGCTACAAATGACCAGGTGCCCGAAATGCACGCTGTGCATTTTCTAAGCTATTCCCTTCCAAGGCCTTGGCAAATGAACGGATTTCTCAATGAACTGGACATGAGTTGCATGTTGCCCTCTCTGACCTCTTCCCACGAGGGAACTTTCCTGTCTTGATTCTGTGGCTCGACTCGGCTTTTACTTCAGCCACCCCCAACCTGAGACCCTCTAGATTAAAGTTCTGGAATTTTGCCGTGCTGGACGTTCCCACGTTGGGGAAAGTGGCTCTTCTTTCTCTTCTCCTTCCTAACCCTCTTGTCTCCTTCTCGTCTTGCTGCCGCCGCTGCCGCCGCTGCCGCTCTTGACCGCTGCTCTGCCTTCTGCTTGCCAACACTAAAGCTCGCTATCCACTTGAAAGCTCAGTGCCGTGCCTAGCAACCTGCACGCTGGATGACGAAATCGGAATGCAGCGCAGTCCCAGCGTGGGATGGCTAAGTAAGTGAACGGTGGGAAACCGCACACTGGGGCGGTGGCTAATCCGGGCATCCGTGAGAAGGCAATTCCCCAATCCATCCTTTCCTGGAAGAGCTGCCCACCAGTTTCTTCCTCTCAGGAACTCCGGGGGTTAAACCTCACGCTGCGTAGGCAGAGATGAGCATCCAGCTCAAGGGGTGACTGTGAAACGCTCGAGTCTTAAAATGCGGAACGAAGAAGAGGTGCAGTATGTCCCAAAGGTGCTTTTTTTTTTTTTTTCACGAGGCAACTGGACTTCCTTTGTTTTTCTTTGAAGACGTTTCGCTTCTCGTCCAAGAAGCTTCTTCCGCTCTGACTGGAGGGTGGAAAATGGAGTCAGAGCGGAAGAAGCGTCTTGGATGAGAAGCGAAACGTCTTCAAAGAAAACATATAAGGAACGGTTGCTGGAACTGGGTATGTCTAGTCCAGGGGTAGGCAACCTTGGCTCTTTTATGACTCGTGGACTTCAACCCCCAGAATTCCCTCAGCCAGCCATGCTGAGGGGAAAGGGAGAGGTTTCTAAGCTGAGCCATGTTGGCTCAGGAATTCTGGGAGTTGAAGTCCAGGAGTCATGAAGAGGCCAAGGTTGCCTACCCCTGGTCTAGTCTAATGAAGAGAAGGACAAGGGGGGACATGATGGCAGTGTTCCAATATCTCAGGGGCTGCCCCAAAGAAGAGGGAGTCAAGCTATTCTCCAAAGCGCCTGAAGGCAGGACAAGAAGCAATGGATGGAAACTAACCAAGGAGAGAAGCAACCTAGAACGGAGGAGAAATTTCCTGACAGTTAGAACAATTAAGCTGTGGAACAACCTGCCTCCAACACTGGAAGTTTTTAAGAAGAGACTGGACAGCCATTTGTCTGAAATGGTACAGGACAGGGGTGGGGAACCTCGGCTCTTTTATGACTCGTGGACTTCAAGTCCCAGAATTCCTGAGCCAGCCATGCTGAGGGGAAAGGGAGAGTTTCCAAGCTGAGCCATGCTGGCTCAGGAATTCTGGGAGTTGAAGTCCACGAGTCATAAAAGAGCCAAGGTTGCCTACCCCTGGTATAGGGTTTCCTGCCTGAGCAGGGGGTTGGACTAGATGACCTCCAAGGTCCCTTCCAACTTTATTATTATTATTATTATTATTATTATTATTATTATTATTATTATTATTATTATTATTATTATTATTATTAAAAACAAGACAGTCCAGTTGCCTCGTGAAAAAACACCTTTGGGACAACCGTGACCTGGATGACGGAGAATCTCCCTAGAGGAGAGGTACAGTAGTGTGCACAAGCCTTCCTCCTCTAGGGGCCCCCGGATATGGACTACAGCCCCCATCATGCAATTCCTGTTGGCTCTATTCTCTTGGGCCGGTGACGGTGCAGTTTAGCACACACCTAAAAGACGCCAAATGGGAAGTTGCTCCTCAAAGACGTTGCTCTCTAGCCCCATTCTGTGCAGGTTTGGTGCAAAGTTGGGATAGAAAGCTTTTTTTGTTTTTTTCCCCCCACCTCTCCATGGTGCAGATTTGAACTCGGGCGGCCTTGCTTGGCTACCATTTACTTTTCTGGTGATGGTGGTGGTTTATCACATATGAGACATGTGATAGCTCTATCTATCTGTCCTTGGACTGACTGGGTAGTTACTTAGGATTCTATCTAATGTTTAGGTAAACGTCTCCAGCCATGTGTGAATTGGGTTGGGTTGGAATTCTCCAAGTCCATAAACCAATCGGGAGGCTTTTAGGCTGTGTAACCGGCTTCTCTTGCTTATACAGCTCACAAATGCTTAATACGATTTCAAAGGCAGATATGAGCTGAAAGTGAGTGTCCCTGAAGGTCAGTGTTTCCCAGCCTTGGTGATTTTGTGAGGCGTGGACTCCAACTCCCAGAATTCCCTCGCCAGCCAGTCCTGTGATACCACCTCAGGCGAAAAATCTATAGGCACGGGGGAATTCTGGGAATTGAAGTCCACCAGTCGTAAAGCGGCCATGTTTGGTGACTCCTTCTCATCATCAAAGCAGCGAGAAGAAAATGTATCTTACATTCAAGGCAAGTAGAAAGGATGTGTGAGTGGCTTAGATGGATAACTCCTTAATTTGTGTAAGTATAAAAAGGAGAGGAGGTGTAGCACAATCAGATTGGAAGGCTTCTGTTGTTATAAGTTACTCTCAATAAAAGTAGTTATAGCCTATCTGCGGAGATGATTCCTGGTCTGATCTACTTGGTGGGGCTGATATGCACTAATAACTTTGCTTTGACTATTGAATTCTATGGACGTAAATGTTAAATCTCCTTGCTGGAGAATATAATGCAATTATATGTACGTATCTATCTATCTATCTATCTATCTATCTATCTATCTATCTATCTATCTATCTATCTATCTATCTATCTATCTATCTATCTATCTATCTATCTATATCTATCTATCTATCTATCTATCTATCTATCTAACATATCTAACATATCTATCTATCTATCTATCTATCTATCTATCTATCTATCTATCTATCTCTATCTAACGTATCTATCTAGCTATCAATCATCTATCTGTCTGTCTGTCTGTCTGTCTGTCTGTCTGTCTGTCTATCTATCTATCTATCTATCTAACGTATCTATCTAGCTATCAATCATCTATCTGTCTATCTATCTATCTATCTATCTATCTATCTATCTATCTAACGTATCTATCTAGCTATCAATCATCTGTCTGTCTGTCTGTCTGTCTATCTACCTATCTATATCTATCTAACGTATCTATCTAGCTATCAATCATCTATCTATCTATCTATCTATCTATCTATCTATCTATCTATCTATCTATCTATCTATCTATCTATCTATCTATCTAACGTATCTATCTAGCTATCAATCATCTGTCTGTCTGTCTGTCTGTCTATCTACCTATCTATATCTATCTAACGTATCTAGCTATCAATCATCTATCTATCTATCTATCTATCTATCTATCTATCTATCTATCTATCTATCTATCTATCTATCTATCTAATCTACATAAATATATACATACATACATAATACATACATACATAATACATACATACTTATACACACACACATACAGAGAGAGAGAGACATACATACATACACACAATATTGCATGGAATTCCATCAAACATTATGAATCTAGGACTACTGAAAGAAAATAAATTTCTCTTTGCCTAGAATAGTGGCAATTATTGTACATTATTCCACTCCTATCTGCTTTTAATACGTGCCCCTATCCTGTTGGGCATATTTACTTTTTGTTATACATGTTCAGTATTGCACTATATTTTTTTACTGAGTCTTTCTGCCTTTTTAGATTATTTTTGTTCTCCTTCATCCTTGTTATGTATTTAGCTATTTTAAAGCTACAGTAATAATAAGACTTCATAGGTTCCTTGTATCAGTTAAGGGAAATTTTATACTCAGGAGGCAAAAGTCCTACAAATCCCGTAGGTCCAAAATTTGGAAGGGAAGAGAGAAAGTGCAATATTGTTATGCCACGATATCATTCCGTTATTCTTTACGTGCTCTGTAAAACTTGGTGTCCTGTGCAAAAGAGCAGGTCCACATGGGAAGTCCAGTTAAACTGATATATTAATAGTAAGCCTATTGCAGAAGACTCTTCTCATCTATTAGAGTTACATAAAGGTTGGAGTTGAATGGAATTCCAGTAGGTGTGGACAGCTTGTGCTACTTAGGATTCTAGACTGATCCCTCTTTGAGGAGTCCTTGGGGCTTAGAATAGAATAGAGCTGGAAGGGACCTTGGAGGTCTTCTAGTCCAGCCCCCCACTCAAGCAGGAGAACCTATACCATCTCAGACAAGTGACTGTCCAGTCTCTTCTTAAAAAACCTCCAGTGATGGAGCGCCCACGATTTCTGGAGACAAGCTGTTCCACTGGTTAATTGTCTTCACTGTTAGGAAGTTTCTCCTTAATTCCAGGTTGCTTCTCTCTTTGGTCAGTTTCCAACCATTGTTTCTCATCCTTCCCTCTGGTGCTTTGGAGAATAATTTGACCCTTTCTTCTTTGTGGCAGCCTCTCAAACACTGGAACACTGCTATCATGTCACCCCTATTTCTTATTTTCTTTAGACTAGCCAAACCCAGGTCCTGCAGCCGTTCTTCATATGTTTTAGTCTCCAGGCCTTGGATCATCTTAGTTGCTCTTCTCTGAATTTTTTCCAAGGTCTCAACAACTTTTTTGTAGTATGGTGACCAAAATTGGTTGCAATATTCCAGGTGTGGTCTCACTAGGGTTTTACAAAGCGGTACTAATACTAATACTACTACTAATAATATTTCTTGCAGACATTTCATTATCCAAACTAGGTAACATCACCAGTGCTAGTCTGATGCACTGATGACGTTAGCTAGTTTGGGTAATGAAACGTCTGCAAGAAAACAACCAAGCTCAGAGAATATCAAGGACCCCTCCTTTCAACCTGGAGGTACAAATATTTTCCTTTATTTATCCTGTTGTTTAACTCCACCCCTGGGGGAGGGGGCAGGTTCTGCCATTCCTTCTTCTACACTTGGGATGTTTTCCTTGGCCAACTAACCCAGGATGAATAGAGCTACTCAAAAAACAAACTGTCCATGTATATAAGAACCTTCAAATAATCCATTTTATCCATGTCTTGATTTTACACAGTATTCACAGGGATGTTTTTAGGAAGTCTATGACTTAGAAAGGAAGGGTGTAGCCCTCTTCCAACAAAGCCCTTTTATAGCCTTCATACCATCAAGGAGTGATGTTGATCCATGTCTGCTTACTTGGCAGTTACTTTAGTTACAACAAGAGGAGACCTTTTAAGCAAAAACAGGAGTACAGGGGCATCTTAAATGATAAGTAATAACGTTGCGGTCTTTAATGTGTCCTAAGANATACCTAATAGGAAAAGTTCTGGTTTTAACTCTACCACTTGCCCTAGTATTTCTTCCAACCATTCTTTAACCTTAGTCCAAAAATCACAAGCTCGCGGGCACTCCCACCACATATGATAGTATGTTCCAATTGCCAGATTACATTTCCAACATTTAGAAGAAATGTTGGGACCCATTTTAGTTAATCTTATGGGCGGGATCATTCCGTTATTCTTTACGTGCTCTGTAAAACTTGGTGTCCTGTGCAAAAGAGCAGGCCCACATGGGAAGTCCAGTTAAACTGATATATTAATAGTAAGCCTATTGCAGAAGACTCTTCTCATCTATTAGAGTTACATAAATGTTGGAGTTGAATGGAATTCCAGTAGGTGTAGACAGCTTATGCTACTTAGGATTCTAGACTGATCCCTCTTTGAGGAGTCCTTGGGGCTTAGAATAGAATAGAGCTGGAAGGGACCTTGGAGGTCTTCTAGTCCAGCCCCCCACTCAAGCAGGAGAACCTATACCATCTCAGACAAGTGACTGTCCAGTCTCTTCTTAAAAAACCTCCAGTGATGGAGCACCCACGATTTCTGGAGACAAGCTGTTCCACTGGTTAATTGTCTTCACTGTTAGGAAGTTTCTCCTTAATTCCAGGTTGCTTCTCTCTTTGGTCAGTTTCCAACCATTGTTTCTCATCCTTCCCTCTGGTGCTTTGGAGAATAATTTGACCCTTTCTTCTTTGTGGCAGCCTCTCAAACACTGGAACACTGCTATCATGTCACCCCTATTTCTTCTTTTCTTTAGACTAGCCAAACCCAGGTCCTGCAGCCGTTCTTCATATGTTTTAGTCTCCAGGCCTTGGATCATCTTAGTTGCTCTTCTCTGAATTTTTTCCAAGGTCTCAACAACTTTTTTGTAGTATGGTGACCCAAATTGGTTGCAATATTCCAGGTGTGGTCTCACTAGGGTTTTACAAAGCGGTACTAATACTAATACTACTAATAATAATATTTCTTGCAGACATTTCATTATCCAAACTAGGTAACATCACCAGTGCTAGTCTGATGCACTGATGACGTTACCTAGTTTGGGTAATGAAACGTCTGCAAGGAAACAACCAAGCTCAGAGAATATCAAGGACCCTTCCTTTCAACCTGGAGCTACAAATATTTTCCTTTATTTATCCTTTTGTTTAACTCCACCACCAGCCCCCAGGTTCTGCCATTCCTTCTCCTACACTTGGGATGTTTTCCTTGGCCAACTAACCCAGGATGAATAGAGCTACTCAAAAAACAAATTGCCCATGCATATAAGAACCTTCAAATAATCCATTTTATCCATGTCTTGATTTTACACAGTATTCAGGGATGTTTTTAGGAAGTCTATGACTTAGAAAGGAAGGGTGTAGCCCTCTTCCAACAAAGCCCTTTTATAGCCTTCATACCATAAAGGAGTGATGTTGATCCATGTCTGCTTACTTGGCAGTTACTTTAGTTCCAACAAAAGGAGACTTTTTAAGCAAAAACGGGAGTACAGGGGCATCTTAAATGATAAATAATAACATTGCGGTCTTTAATGTGTCCTAAGAATCCTTACTGTTTCTGCACAATTTTAATAACTGCTGTTTGAGATAAAGTGTCATCTTGTATCTTCCATTTGATTAGAAATTATGCTAAGGTTAAAGCTACCTAGGTGTAGTTGTCTTACATTAAGTGGTTAGCAAGTGCCAAGTTTTCTGGACTTGAAGTTAAGCTAGGCCTAGTTAGTCTTTTGCTGGAAGACCATATGAAAAGCCCAGAGCTGGGAAATTTAAAAAAAAAACCTGGAACAAATCTGGAGAAAACTCATGGTCATTTCCATGTAGTCCCCAAGAGTCAAGCTTGACTAAAGGTGCTTTTTCAAGAGATAACTGGACTTTCTTGTTTTTCTTTGAAGACATTTTGCTTCTCATCCAAGAAGCTTCCTCAGCTCTGACTGGATGGTGGGGAACGGAAGGATTTTCAGCCGTTCCAAGAAGGCTCCACCACCCATTTGCACCACTCAGGTGACCCCTGAGGACACAGATAAACCTCCAAGTGGCCTCAACAACTCTCTAAAAGGAGGCAAATGACCAGCTGTCTGCAAGGAGTATAAATCCTTCCATTTCCCCACCATCCAGTCAGAGCTGAAGAAGCTTCTTGGATGAGAAGCAAAACATCTTCAAAGAAAAACAAGAAAGTCCAGTTACCTCGTGAAAAAGCACTTTTGGGACAACCATGACCTGGATGACTGAGAATCTCCATAGACTTGACTCAAGGTCTTCTTATAGTTCTTGGTTTCCAAACAAGGTCTGCATAATTATCAGGTTATCTTAATCGAGCATTGCTATAGCCTTGAGTCTCTGTGTCTTAAACATATTACCAGCATTTTGTTAATTGGTTTGGAACTTGTGCTTGCAGGTAGTCCAGCCTTGACACCCAGAAACTTGACGTCCTCTAGTTTGAACGACATATCTGACAAACCCGACAAGGAGCAGGTAAGCCTCACATTTCTGGCCATCGGCATCCTTAAGGGGGTACCAAGAGTGTCTATGATGCAGAAGAGTGAGGATGTGAGGATGAGGAGGGAAAGAGTCCTGAACTGTTGCGTGTTGTCATCTGAAGAAGCCGTCACAGTACTTCATTTGCTTGGTTTTGGCTTAAATGGATATGTATATAGCTTATTTATGCAGTCACGGTGGTGCAGTGGTTAGAATGCAGTATTGCATTCTGCAGTTTTGCAGTATTGCATTAGCCTGCAGTATTGCAGGCTAATTCTGCCAGTTGCCAGCAGTTCGATGGCTGACCGGCTCAAAGCTGACTCAGACTTCCATCCTTCTGAACTCAGTAAATGAGGACCCAGATTGTTGTGGGCAATATGCTGATTCTATAAACTGCTTAGCGAGGGCTGTAAAGCACACTGAAGCAATATAAGTGTAAGTGCTGTTGCTATTATTTGTAGAGTTACTTTTCAGTGATTAATTTTTCTTAAATATCCTGAACCCCCCCGTCCTTTCATTGGGTTAACACAGTGGTTCTCAACCTTTTTAATGCCGCGACCCCCAACCGATCGTAAGTCGAGGACTAAACCGGTCGTAAGTCGAGGACTAAACCGGTCGTAAGTCGAGGACTACCCAACCGGTCGTAAGTCGAGGACTTTCCCTGCCCGGGAGCGCCGCGCATGCGTGGTTCCGCCCCCTGCGCCGGCCGAGGCGTAGCTGGCAAGCGGCAGAGACGGAGCAGGCCGACCACCAGCTGGCCCAGCTCAA
>NW_015386216.1:246575-250488 GCF_001527695.2 Protobothrops mucrosquamatus | reverse complement strand
GTCGTAAGTCGAGGACTACCCAACCGGTCGTAAGTCGAGGACTTTCCCTGCCCGGGAGCGCCGCGCATGCGTGGTTCCGCCCCCTGCGCCGGCCGAGGCGTAGCTGGCAAGCGGCAGAGACGGAGCAGGCCGACCACCAGCTGGCCCAGCTCAAGGGAGGTAAGGCACCCGCCGGAAAAGGGGAAAAAAATGGCAGACAAAAAAAATGGCGGACAGCCTTGCTTGGCGACCCCTGTGAAATGGTCGATCGGCCCCAAATGGGGTCGCGACCCATAGGTTGAGAACCGCTGGGTTAACATGTCACCTCCTTTTTCTGTTAATTCTTGCTCTGGCTTCTTTTATCTCCAATTGTTACTGTCGGATCAATCTGACTTTCTTTCTCTGAACGTCACTTAATACTGTTCCATTGCAACTTTGCTTTAAGTAGCTTTTAGGTATTTCTCCTCTAGCTCTGTTGAACATCTCTTTTACTGTAACTGTAGCTGCCCACTTAATTGATTGTTTACATTTGTACATTGTGTTTAGATGCACTTTTAATTATTTCTATTTATTTGTTTTTATTGGAGAAGTACATTTCTATTTATAATTTTACGTGTGTTGATTTAAATCAGGAGTCTTCAAACTTGGCCACAAGTCTTAAAGTGGCCAAGTTTGAAGACCCCTGATCTAAATCATTTACCAGTCTCTCTATCTCTTCTGTTGATTCTAATTTCAGCCAAATTCTGCTCAGAATTTTGAATGCAGTGTAATTTAATTCAGTCCAGTTTTGACTCTGATTTCAACTTTGGGTAGGGGTAGCTGTTCTTTTGGATCCTGTGAAATGAATAAGCATCAGTTTTAAAATAATTCTCAATTTGGCTCTATGGAACACAGGGGGATACACACAGTAATATGGGACGTTCATCTCCTTCCATCTGATATTTTATATAGGTAGTCCTCAACTTCCAACAGTTCATTTAGTGACCGTTCTAAGTTACAATGGCAATGAAAAAAGTGACTTACGACCACGTGTTCAAAATTCAGACTCTTGGCAACCGACTCATATTTATGACGGTCGCAATGTCCTGGGGTCATGTGATCCCCTTTTGTGACTTTCTTATGAGTCAGTGGAGAAGCCAGATTCACTTCACAACCGTGTTGCTAAATTAACAACTGCAGTGATTCACTCAATAACTGTGGCAGGAGAGGTTGTAAAACGGGGCAACATTCACTGTCTCGCTTAGCAACAGACATTTTGGGCCCTGTTATGGTCATAAGTCAAGGGCTACCTGTACCATGTCAAATATTCTTGCCCAGGTTCAGCATATCTCAGCTTCAACTCCCATAACTCCCAGCCAATCCTGCCGATGCAGAGAACCAAGTGGGGAAAAAAAAACAGAATTAAATAATGACTTCATTGTGGATTAAATTACTGGTTGTGGATTAAATTACTGGTTTTAATTGTCAGTTCATGGCCTATAAAGAAACTGAGTTTTTTTGCTCTTTTTAAGGTTGTGTGACTCTAATGGGATCTGTCTCCCATGTGCTGTACTGAATTGAGAAATACAGCATAGTAAGACAGTAACTAGGATCTGAGTTAATATGTATTCTGGCGAGGCCTTATTAAACAAAAAACAACACTAGTCATCTAAATTTAAATTGCTGGAGAGGCAGTTTTTTCCTTCTTGTTTTTTCTCTCTCGTGATTTTATGTTCCTTCAAGAATTTCCCCTTATCCCTTCCTACACATAGCTATATATGAAGGTGAAAAACTTTGTTCTCCGAGCTTTTGGGTTGGTTTCCGAACGTTTCATTACCAGGCTGGGTAACATCTTCAGCGGATTTTATATATTTTATATGCATCTGCTGCCTAGGTTCAACTGTTCTACAAAATTTCTTCTGAGGTGCAGTAACAATAAAGTTCTTATCCTCCACTATTCCTAGGTAATTTATCATTATCTTGCTAGCTTCCCATCTTTTCCTCTTCAGAGAAAATAGATCTGTTCTCACTGGCATTTACACTTGCTCAAATTTGAAGTGCGTTTCCCTATTTAGTTCTACCACAAATAGAGTTTTGAGTTGTGACGCAGTAGATGACTTTAAAGGAAAAGTTGCCACAAGCTGAGGATAATAATATAATTATTTTATTATTATTATTATTATTGTTTATATTTATATCCCGCCCTTCTCCTTGCGGACTCAGGGCGGCTCAATAATAATGATGATGATGATGATGATGATGATGATGATGATGATGATGATGATGATGATGATGATGATGGAATAGAATATGGAATATAGAGTATAGTGAGTAGAGTAGAGTAGAGTAGAGTAGAGTAGACTAGACTAGACTAGACTAGAATAGAATAGAATAGAATAGAATAGAATAGAATAACAGAGTTGGAAGGGACCTTGGAGATCATCTAGTCCAACCCCCTCCTCAGGCAGGAAACCCGATACCATTTCAGACAAATGGCTGTCCAGTTTCTTCTTAAAAACTTCCAGTGTTGGAGCATTCAGAACTTCTGGAGGCAGGTGGTTCCACTGGTTAATTGTTCTCANTTATTATTATTATTATTATTATTATTATTATTATTATTATTATTATTATTATTATTATTATTATTATTATTATTATTATTATTATTATTATTATTATTATTAAAAACAAGACAGTCCAGTTGCCTCGTGAAAAAACACCTTTGGGACAACCATGACCTGGATGACGGAGAATCTCCCTAGAGGAGAGGTACAGTAGTGTGCACAAGCCTTCCTCCTCTAGGGTCCCCCGGATATGGACTACAGCCCCCATCATGCAATTCCTCTTGGCTCTATTCTCTTGGGCCGGTGACGGTGCAGTTTAGCACACACCTAAAAGACGCCAAATGGGAAGTTGCTCCTCAAAGACGTTGCTCTCTACCCCCATTCTGTGCAGGTTTGGTGCAAAATTGGGATAGAAAGCTTGTTTTGTTTCCCCCCCCCACCTCTCCATGGTGCAGAGTTGAACTCGTCGGCCTTGCTTGGCTACCATTTACTTTTCTGGTGATGGTGGTGGTTTATCACATATGAGACATGTGATAGCTCTATCTATCTGTCCTTGGACTGACTGGGTAGTTACTTAGGATTCTATCTAATGTTTAGGTAAACGTCTCCAGCCATGTGTGAATTGGGTTGGGTTGGAATTTTCCAAGTCCATAATTTAAAAGGCAGATATGAGCTGAAAGTGAGTGTCCCTGAAGGTCAGTGTTTCCCAGCCTTGGTGATTTTGTGAGGCGTGGACTCCAACTCCCAGAATTCCCTCGCCAGCCAGTCCTGTGATACCACCTCAGGAGAGAAATCTATAGGCACGGGGGAATTCTGGGAATTGAAGTCCACCAGTCGTAAAGCGGCCAGGTGTGGTGACTCCTTCTCATCATCAGAGCAACGAGAAGAAAATGTATCTTACATCCAAGGCAAGTAGAAAGGATGTGTGAGTGGCTTAGATGGATAACTCCTTAATTTGTGAAAGTATAAAAAGGAGAGGAGGTGTAGCACAATCAGATTGGAAGGCTTCTGTTGTTATAAGTTACTCTCAATAAAAGTAGTTATAGCCTATCTGCGGAGATGATTCCTGGTCTGATCTACTTGGTGGGGCTGATATGCACTAATAACTTTGCTTTGACTATTGAATCTATCTATCTATCTAACGTATCTATCTATCTATCTATCTATCTATCTATCTATCTATCTATCTATCTATCTATCTATCTATCTATCTATCTATCTATCTATCTATCTATCTAACGTATCTATCTATCTATCTATCTAACGTATCTATCTATCTATCTATCTATCTATCTATCTATCTAACGTATCTATCTATCTATCTATCTAACGTATCTATCTATCTATCTATCTATCTATCTATCTATCTATCTAACGTATCTATCTATCTA
>NW_015386216.1:239903-244148 GCF_001527695.2 Protobothrops mucrosquamatus | reverse complement strand
AGCCCTTTTATAGCCTTCATACCATCAAGGAGTGATGTTGATCCATGTCTGCTTACTTGGCAGTTACTTTAGTTACAACAAGAGGAGACCTTTTAAGCAAAAACAGGAGTACAGGGGCATCTTAAATGATAAGTAATAACGTTGCGGTCTTTAATGTGTCCTAAGAATCCTTACTGTTTCTGCACAATTTTAATAACTGCTGTTTGAGATAAAGTGTCCTCTTGTATCTTCCATTTGATTAGAAATTATGCTAAGGTTAAAGCTACCTAGGTGTAGTTGTCTTACATTAAGTGGTTAGCAAGTGCCAAGTTGTCTGGACCTGAAGTTAAGCTAGGCCTAGTTAGTCTTTTGCTGGAAGATCATATGGAAGGCCCATAGCTGGGAAATTTAAAAAAAAATACTGGAACAAATCTGGAGAAAAGTCATGGTCATTTCCATGTAGTCCCCAAGAATCAAGCTTGATTACAAGTGTCCTAAAGGTGCTTTTTCAAGACATAACTGGACTTTCTTGTTTTTCTTTGAAGACATTTTGCTTCTCATCCAAAAAGCTTCCTCAGCTCTAACTGGATGGTGGGGAACGGAAGGATTTTCAGCCGTTCCAAGAAGGCTCCACCACCCATTTGCACCACTCAGGTGACCCCCGAGGACACAGATAAACCTCCAAGTGGCCTCAACAACTCTCTAAAAGGAGGCAAATGACCAGCTGTCTGCAAGGAGTATAAATCCTTCCATTTCCCCACCATCCAGTCAGAGCTGAAGAAGCTTCTTGGATGAGAAGTGACACATCTTCAAAGAAAAACAAGGAAGTCCAGTTACCTCGTGAAAAAGCACTTTTGGGACAACCATGACCTGGACGACTGAGAATCTCCATAGACTTGACTTAAGGTCTTCTTATAGTTCTTGGTTTCCAAACAAGGTCTGCGTAATTATCAGGTTATCTTAATCGAGCATTGCTATGGCCTTGAGCCTCTGTGTCTTAAACATATTACAAGCATTTTGTTAATTGGTTTGGAACTTGTGCTTGCAGGTAGTCCAGCCTTGACACCCAGAAACTTGACGTCCTCTAGTTTGAACGACATCTCTGACAAACCTGACAAGGAGCAGGTAAGCCTCACATTTCTGGCCATTGGCGTCCTTAAGGGGGTACCAAGAGTGTCTGTGATGCAGAAGAGTGAGGATGTGAGGATGAGGAGGGAAAGAGTCCTGAACTGTTGCGTGTTGTCATCTGAAGAAGCCATCACAGTACTTCATTTGCTTGGTTTTGGCTTAAATGGATATGTGTATAGCTTATTTATGCAGCCACGGTGGTGCAGTGGTTAGAATGCAGTATTGCATTCTGCAGTTTTGCAGTATTGCATTAGCCTGCAGTATTGCAGGCTAATTCTGCCAGTTGCCAGCAGTTTGATGGCTGACCGGCTCACAGCTGACTCAGACTTCCATCCTTCTGAACTCAGTAAATGAGGACCCAGATTGTTGTGGGCAATATGCTGATTCTATAAACTGCTTAGCGAGGGCTGTAAAGCACACTGAAGCAATAAAAGTGTAAGTGCTGTTGCTATTATTTGTAGAGTTACTTTTCAGTGATTAATTTTTCTTAAATATCCTGAACCCCCCCGTCCTTTTATTGGGTTAACACAGTGGTTCTCAACCTTTTTAATGCCGCGACCCCCAACCGGTCGTAAGTCGAGGACTAAACCGGTCGTAAGTCGAGGACTAAACCGGTCGTAAGTCGGGGACTACCCAACCGGTCGTAAGTCGAGGACTTTCCCTGCCCGGGAGCGCCGCGCATGCGTGGTTCCGCCCCCTGCGCCGGCCGAGGCGTAGCTGGCAAGTGGCAGAGACGGAGCAGGCCGACCACTAGCTGGCCCAGCTCAAGGGAGGTAAGGCACCCACCGGAAAAGGGGGAAAAAATGGCAGACAAAAAAAATGGCGGACAGCCTTGCTTGGCGACCCCCGTGAAATGGTCGATCGACCCCAAATGGGGTCGCGACCCATAGGTTGAGAACCGCTGGGTTGACATGTCACCTCCTTTTTCTGTTAATTCTTGCTCTGGCTTCTTTTATCTCCAATTGTTACTGTCGGATCAATCTGACTTTCTTTCTCTGAACGTCACTTAATACTGTTCCATTGCAACTTTGCTTTAAGTAGCTTTTAGGTATTTCTCCTCTAGCTCTGTTGAACATCTCTTTTACTGTAACTGTAGCTGTCCACTTAATTGATTATTTATATTTGTACATTGTGTTTAGATGCACTTTTAATTATTTCTATTTATTTGTTTTTATTGGAGAAGTACATTTCTATTTATAATTTTACGTGTGTTGATTTAAATCAGGAGTCTTCAAACTTGGCCACAAGTCTTAAAGTGGCCATGTTTGAAGACCCCTGATCTAAATCATTAACCAGCCTCTCTATCTCTTCTGTTGATTCTAATTTCAGCCAAATTCTGCTCAGAATTTTGAATGCAGTGTAATTTAATTCAATCCAGTTTTGACTCTGATTTCAACTCTGGGTAGGGGTAGCTGTCTTTTGGATCCTGTGAAATGAATAAGCATCAGTTTTAAAATAATTCTCAATTTGGCTCTATGGAACACAGGGGGATACACACAGTAATATGGGACGTTCATCTCCTTCCATCTGATATTTTATATAGGTAGTCCTCAACTTCCAACAGTTCATTTAGTGACCGTTCTAAGTTACAATGGCAATGAAAAAAGTGACTTACGACCACGTGTTCAAAATTCAGACTCTTGGCAACCGACTCATATTTACGACGGTCGCAGTGATCCCGGGGTCACGTGATTCCCCTTTTGTGACTTTCTTATGAGTCAGTGGAGAAGCCAGATTCACTTCACAACCGTGTTGCTAAATTAACAACTGCAGTGATTCACTCAATAACTGTGGCAGGCGAGGTCGTAAAATGGGGCAACATTCACTATCTCGCTTAGCAACAGACATTTTGGGCCCTGTTATGGTCATAAGTCAAGGGCTACCTGTACCATGTCAAATATTCTTGCCCAGGTTCAGCATATCTCAGCTTCAACTCCCATAACTCCCAGCCAATCCTGCCGATGCAGAGAACCAAGTGGGAAAAAAAAACCAGAATTAAATAATGACTTCATTGTGGATTAAATTACTGGTTGTGGATTAAATTACTGGTTTTAATTGTCAGTTCATGGCCTGTAAAGAAACTTGAGTTTTTTTGCTCTTTTTAATGGCTGTGTGACTCTAATGGGATCTATCTCCCATGTGCTGTACTGAATTGAGAAATACAGCATAGTAAGACAGTAACTAGGATCTGAGTTAATATGTATTCTGGCGAGGCCTTATTAAGCAAAAAACAAAAAACAACACTAGTCATCTAAATTTAAATTGCTGGAGAGGCAGTTTTTTCCTTCTTGTTTTTTTTCTCTCGTGATTTTATGTTCCTTCAATAATTTCCCCTTATCCCTTCCTACACATAGCTATATATGAAGGTGAAAAAGTTTGTTCTCTGAGGTTTTGGGTTGGTTTCCGAACGTTTCGTTACCAGGCTGGGTAACATCTTCAGCGGATTTTATATATTTTATATGCATCCGCTGCCTAGGTTCAGCTGTTCTACAAAATGTCTTCTGAGGTGCAGTAACAATAAAGTTCTTATCCTCCACTATTCCTAGGTAATTTATCATTATCTTGCTAGCTTCCCATCTTTTCCTCTTCAGAGAAAATAGATCTGTTCTCACTGGCATTTACACTTGCTCAAATTTGAAGTGCGTTTCCCTATTTAGTTCTACCACAAATAGAGTTTTGAGTTGTGACGCAGTAGATGACTTTAAAGGAAAAGTTGCCACAAGCTGAGGATAATAATATAATTATTTTATTATTATTATTATTGTTTATATTTATATCCCGCCCTTCTCCTTGCGGACTCAGGGCGGCTCAATAATAATGATGATGATGATGATGATGATGATGATGATGATGGAATAGAATATGGAATATAGAGTATAGTGAGTAGAGTAGAGTAGAGTAGAGTAGAGTAGAGTAGAGTAGAGTAGAGTAGAGTAGACTAGAATAGAATAGAATAGAATAGAATAGAATAACAGAGTTGGAAGGGACCTTGGAGATCATCTAGTCCAACCCCCTCCTCAGGCAGGAAACCCGATACCATTTCAGACAAATGGCTGTCCAGTTTCTTCTTAAAAACTTCCAGTGTTGGAGCATTCAGAACTTCTGGAGGCAGGTGGTTCCACTGGTTAATTGTTCTCA
>NW_015386216.1:229253-239803 GCF_001527695.2 Protobothrops mucrosquamatus | reverse complement strand
TAGAATAGAATAGAATAGAATAGAATAGAATAACAGAGTTGGAAGGGACCTTGGAGATCATCTAGTCCAACCCCCTCCTCAGGCAGGAAACCCGATACCATTTCAGACAAATGGCTGTCCAGTTTCTTCTTAAAAACTTCCAGTGTTGGAGCATTCAGAACTTCTGGAGGCAGGTGGTTCCACTGGTTAATTGTTCTCACTGTCAGGAAGTTTCTCCTTAGTTCTTGGTTGCTTCTCTCCTTGATCAGTTTCCACCCGTTGCTTCTTGTCCTGCCTTCAGGCGCTTTGGAGAATCGCTTGACTCCCTCTTCTTTGGGGCAGCCCCTGAGATATGACTTTGTATACGTGAATGGATAGATGGACATTAAGGCATAATTATAAGTAGCAGTATAATTTATGGCTAAGATACATTGATAGCCAGTTTGGTGTAATGATTAAAATGCTGGCTTAGAAACCAGAAGATAGTGAATCCTACTCCCACGTTAGGCATGAAAGCTGGCTGGATGATTTTGAGCCAATCACCAGTAGACTGTGAGTTCTAGTCCTGCCTTAGGCATGAAAGCCAGCTGGGTAACTTTGGACCAGACACTCTCTCTGAGCCAAACCTACCTCACAGGTTTGTTGTAGTGAAGAAAATAGGAGAGGAGGGAATATTAGGTCTGTTCGTTGCCTTGAGTTACTTATAAAGAAATAAAGGCAGGATAAAAATCAGATAGACAGACAGACAGACAGACAGACAGACAGACAGACAGATAGACAGACAGATAGACGATAGATACATATATAGCAGACAGAGATAAATATAGATATACTGTAGATATAGATAGATAGATAGATAGATAGATAGATAGATAGATAGATAGATAGATAGATAGATAGATAGATAGATAGATAGATAGATAGATAGATAGATGGCAGACATAGATATAGATATACTGTAGATATAGATAGGTAGGTAGACAGACAGACAGACTGATATAATGGATAGATAGATAGATAGATAGATAGATAGATAGATAGATAGATAGATAGATAGATAGATAGATAGATAGATAGATATAGATATACTGTAGATATAGATAGATTAGATAGATAGACAGACAGACAGATAGACAGACAGACAGACTGATACAATGGGTAAACAGATTGACTGATATAATGAATAGATAGACAGACAGATAAAGACAGAGACAGACAGACAGACTGATATAATGGATAGATAGATAGATAGATAGATAGATAGATAGATAGATAGATAGATAGATAGATAGATAGATAGATAGATAGATAGATAGATAGATAGATAGATAGATAGCAGACAGGTAGATATAGATATACTGTAGAGATAGATAGCTATATAGATAGTTAGATATAGATAATAGATATAGATAGATAATACATAGATAGATATATACATAGCAGACAAATAGATATAGATATACTGCAGATAGATAGATAGATAAGGTAGGTAGGTAGGTAATTTTAGTCTTTCCGCAACAGTTTTGTTTTTTACTTCTGTCCTGCAGGTTGCAAATTTCACAAAAATTCCTTGCAGCTTACGAAGGCAGTGACCTTAGTTCAGAGGAGAGTGCGTGTCTTGAGAACTTGCAGGAATTTTTCAGAAAGGGACTATTAGGTGTCCTCTGTGTTTGTTTGGAAACAGAAACAGGCTCTAGTATCTTTGAGCAGAACAGATGCACAATTCATCCTTGTTAAATGCTTCTCTTATTGGGAGGATTAGGTGAACTCTTTACAGGAAGCTGGACCCTCGCCCTCCTCCAGAAATGTTCTCCAAGCTCTCCGTTCTTTGGGCTTCGTTTCAATGTCCTTGACAACCCTCCTTCCCCCCCCCACCCACCCCCAGTGAATTTCAATGGCCTGTCCCCACCTCACCCAACAGCTTATATTTTAAATATCTGAAGTTGCAGAAATGAATGGGGATGGGGCTGTCAAGGGGGTGGGGGGAATTGCTTTTTATTCCATTTTCAGGTCACAGATGAAAATTGGTATTCGGGTTGACCGTCTTCAAGACCAAACTCATGGTTTTCTGTTGTTGGGGATGGAGAACACCTGCTTAAGATGCAGAGTCTGTTTTGATGGCCTCGGCCAACTGAATTGACGTTGTGGACAGAAGTCTCTTGTGTCTCTGTGTTTGTGGCGCTTTCCTGACTCCCGCGTTGCCATATCAACGGGAAAGACCGTTCCCCCACCACCACCCCTCATTTTGCCCATGCTAATTCTAAAGTTTATAAAGAGGTTGTCTTGGTTGAAGAATAGCTCTCGCTTGGTCTTAAAAAAACAACAACCCGTAGACGGAACTTCCTGCTATGGGAAGCCTATTCCTCGGGCGAGTTGTGTAAGACTTTACTCAGCGTCCTCTTTCTTTCGTTCATCGGGGCTGGCAATTGTCTAACCTTTCATTCCCTGGCAATCTGGGTTAGTGCCCGTGTTTGCTCTCATGTCCTGAATTAACCTCCAGCGATGAAGCAAGAAGGCACACCTTCTGCAAAATAGCGCATGTCTAACCCCTGTCTGAAAGGAAGTTGGTAATCTAGGGTTACAACTACAGTTGGGCCCCACGTTCGTGTATTAAGTGAGAAATTCGTAAAGTTAGAACATGGGATAATTTTTATCCATGGCTAGAAAGACGAGTCAGAGAGAAAGGCATGTGATATAATAATAATAAAGTTGGAAGGGACCTTGGAGGTCATCTGATCCAACCCCCTGCTCAGGCATGAAACCTTATACCATTTCAGACAAATGGCTGTCCAGTCGCTTCTTAAAAACTTTCAGTGTTGGAGCATTCACCGCCTCTGGAGGCAGGTTGTTCCACTGGTTAATTGTTAGAAAGTGTCAGAAAATTTCTCCTTAGTTCTAGGTCAGTGATGGCGAACCTTTTAGAGACCGAGTGCCCAAACCGCAACCCAAAACCCACTTATGCCGGGTGGGTGTTGCCCATTGGGTGGGTGTTGCCCATTGGGTGGGTGTGGCTGTGGTGGTAAAGGCAGACTGGGTGGGACTAAAAAGTTCAATCAATTAATTCCAACTTTGCGAGATCTTTTTTTCCCCGCGAGAAGTTGAAATTGACTGATTGTTTGAACCTTTTTCTTTTTTTTTTGCACACGGCGGCGGAAGCCTAAAGCGAAAAGGTTTTATAAAACCCAGCTGAAGGCCTAGGACTGGGGCGACGGAGCGCGGGCCCACAGAGAGGGCTCTGAGTGCCGCCTCTGGCACCCGTGCCATAGATTCGCCACCACTGTCCTATGCCATTTTTTCAGAAATGGTTGTCCAGTCTCTTCTTAAAAGCCTCCGGTGTTGGAGCACCCACAGCTTCTGAAGGCAAGCCGTTCCACTCGTTAATTGTTCTCATTATTAGGAAATTCATCCTGAGTTCTAGGTTGATTCTCTCCTTGCTTAGTTTCCATCCGTTGCTTCTTGTCGTCGTCATCATCATCATCATCATCATCATCATCATCATCATCATCATCATCATGTTGGAAGGGACCTTGGAGGTCATCGAGTCCAACCCCCTGCTCAGGCAGGAACCCTACACCATTTCAGACAAATGGCTGTCCAGTCTCTTCTTAAAAACTTCCAGTGTTGGAGCATTCACAGCTTCTGGAGGCAGGTGGTTCCACTGGTTAATTGTTCTCACTGTCAGGAAGTTTCCCCTTAGTTCTAGGTTGCTTCTCTCCTTGATTAGTTTCCATCTGTTGCTTCTTGTCCTGCCCTCAGTCGCTTTGGAGAATAGCTTGACTACCTCTTCTTTGGGGCAAACCCTGAGATATTGGAACACTGCTATCATATCTCCCCTAGTCCTTCTTTTCACTAGATTAGACATACCCAATTCGTGCAACCGTTCTTCATATGTTTTAGCCTCCAGCCCCCTAATCTTTCATTGTAATGAAATCATAATGGAAGATTATGACTCTTTCGTTATAATATTATAATAGGCCTTTCCCTGCATGAGTATTGACCTGGTGGGGACAGGATGAACAATTACAGCTATATTATCTCTCATCCGCACTTATTTTTCAATAAAGTAAGTGGAATCTCTAGTTTGTCCCCATCCTCTACTCTACTGTATAAACCTTTGCATTCAATTTACCACATTAGGCCAGATAATTTATTATGCAGTTTCCATCAATAATATATGGTAGAGTTATATTTCCCTTGGCTCTTCCAGATGGCCCTCACGATTGACAATTGGTGTGATTGTTGCCTGCAGTTTGTGTGGGAAATATGCAAGCAGACGTGAGAGACTGTGTTCCTTCTTTGGTCTGCCTCTTTGGCACGCAGTAAAGCAGGGGTCTCCAACCTTGGCAACTTTTAAGACTTGTGGACTTCAACTCCCAGAATTCCCCAGCTGGCTGGGGAATTCTGGGAGTTGAAGTCCACAAGTCTTAACAGTTGCCAAGGTTGGAGACCCCTGCAGTAAAGACTTCTGTGCGGCTTCAGCTATTTTTGAGAGCAATTTCTCCCCCATTTTTTTATTTTATTTTTTGCTTTGTATTGAGTTCTCTTCTGCAGAGATGCTGGCTGACGTAGTGCTGCTGATGGACCCATCTGGGAAAATATTTTATCTGTTTTATTTTATTTTATCTAGGTTGCTTCTCTCCTTGATTAGTTTCCATCCATTGCTGCTTGTCCTGCCCTCAGGAGCTATTCTCCAGAGCACCTGAGGGCTCAGCGGAAGTGCCAGGATCAGTGCCGCTTTCCAGCTGATCGGCGCTTCTTCGGGGCTGTCAGGGCTCAGCGGAAGCGCCGGGATCAACGCCAGGCTCCAGCTGGAGCTCGGCGCTGATCCTGGTGTTTCTGCTGAGCCCTGAAGAAGCGCCGATCAGCTGGAATGTTGCAGCATCTCCAGGGTCTTGTGATTTACACTCAGATGCTTGGCAAATGATTCATATTTATGACGGTCACAGTGTCCCAGGGTCATGTGAAGTGACCAAAACCTGCTGCAACCACCCAGCAGACGGGGGGAATAAAAACCAACACCCCCCCACCCCATCCCTGCTGCCAATCCTCAACAGAAATGCTCACAACAATGAAAACCTCGGACAGGAGGAAGAGCGCCGACGGGTGGGCAGGCAGGTGTCTTGCTCGGCTGTGGCTTGGGGGGCACTTTTTTCAGTGCCATTGTAACTTCAAACAGTCACTAAGCGGACAGTTGTAAGTCGAGGACTACCTGTACTTTATCACTTTTTTCCTTCTTTGGCGGGTCAAGTTTTTGACACCTTGCTAGGCGACTGGTGGTACTCGGATGTTGCCATATCCTAAAAGTGGTACAATGGGTGAAAAGGTTGAAAAGCCCTGGACTAGATCAGGGGTCCCCAACCCCCGGTACACGGACCGGTACCGGGCCGCGATATGCCAGCAACTAGTCCGCACAAACAAGCAAAGCCCCATCCGTGGGATGCAGGCAGCACACAAAACCACACACACTCCGGTCTGTGGAAGAGCAGCATCCACACAGAGAACCGGTTGTTCACATATTTGAATCCTACCCCTGAGGGTAACCACAACATCTACAAGTTTCTTTCTGGTTGGATGCGAAGGAAGTTCTGCGGGAGTCTTTTAGTCCTTTAAAACTTCTGCTTCTCGGCCTTTTGGGCTAAGATCGAGTGTAGTAAAACATCTCCTTTTTCTCTTCAGCTGAAGAACAAATTCATGAAGAAGTTACCACGAGATGCTGAGGCCTCCAACGTTTTGGTTGGAGAAGTTGACTTCTTGGAAAACCCTTTTATTGCCTTCGTGCGGTTACAGCAAGCAGTCATGCTTGGTGCTCTGACCGAAGTCCCCGTACCGACTCGGTAAATGAATGTTTTCTACCTGTTGCTGTGTTTAAAAAAAATTGAAAATTGAAAATTGAAAAACGAACCTGCAATCCTAATGATTGCTTTAATATGAGCCGTGGTGGCGCAGTGGTTAGAATGTAGTATTGCAGGCGGACTCTGCCCACAGCCTGGAGTTCAATCCTGACTGGCTGAAGGTTGACTCAGCTTTCCATCCTTCCGAGGTGGGTAAAATGAGGACCCAGATGGTTGGGGGCAATAGGCTGACTCTGTAAACCGCTTAGAAGGCTGTAAAACACTGTGAAGCGATATAGAAGTCTAGTGCTAGAAGGAAGGAAGGAAGGAAGGAAGGAAGGAAGGGAGAAGGAAGGAAGGAAGGAAGGAAAGAAGGAAGGAAGGAAGGAAGGGAGAAGGAAGGAAGGAAGGAAGGAAGGAAGGAAGGAAGGAAGGAAGGAAGGAAGGAAGGAGCTACAGTGTTGCAGTGGTTAGAATGCAGTGTCGCAGACTAAGTCACTGGTCACTGCCAGGAGTTCGATCCTGACCGGCTCAAGATTGACTCATCCTTCCATCCTTCCGAGGTCGGTAGAATGAGGACCCAGATTTTTTTTGGGGGGGGCAATACCCTGACTCTATTAAACCCCTTAGAGAGGGCTGTAAAAGCACTACGAAGCGGTATATAAGTCTTAAGTGCTATTGCTTTAATAAGCCACGTCACAAAAATACGTTCTTTTCCACGGAGAGTTTCTGGAAAACCTCTTTTTTTTCAGTGCTGTTGAACGGCCACTTAGAAGTTTTCCAGAAACCCTCCACGGATGTGTCAGCCCGCACGGCCCCAACTAACATGCGGGATGTCTGTCCTGGGAAAATTAATGTTGATTTTAATGCAGCGCCTGTAGAACTGTTAATTTCCCTCATGTTGTGTTTGCTGTTTGCTCTCTTTTTTTTTTTAAAAAAAAAAAAAAGGCATTTATTTTGCTGCCATATAGCCTCTTGCCCTCTTCAGAGCCTCTTTATTTATTTATATGGCACTTCTCATTAGCTGATTGAAAATAAATAATGTATGCCCTTGGCGACTGCAAGGTACCGCAGTGAGAGCTTTTACTTCTCCGAAAATTGCGCCCACAAGCAAATGGCATGTATCTGCATAGTAGTGACCCCCCCCAAAAAAAATGTCAGCTGAAATTTGTTGTTGCAACAAAATGAGAAGGAAGATAAGAGGACTTTGGGCAGGAATTCCTTAATTTGAATGTAAAGAACTCTCCTTTGCAAAGCTTATGGGCATCGTCACATTACATGATTAATTATGATATCCTTACAGTACCTGGGGAGATTGAATGAATGTTTTTATGTGACAGCTGCACAACAACTGGAATGTCTGAGTGGAGGCTAAAACATATGAAAAACAGTTGCAGGAATTGGGCATGTCTAGTAGTTTAATGAAAAGAAGGACTAGGGGTGACCTGATAGCAGCCTTCCAACATTTGAGGGGTTACCACAAAAGAAGAAGGGGTTCACCCATTCTTGTCTCCTGTAAGCAAGACAAGAAACAATAGATGGAAACTAATCAAGGAGAGAACCAACCTAGAACTAAGGAGAAACTTCCTGACAGGTAGAACAATTAATCAGTGGAACTGCTTGCCTCCAGAAGTGGTGGGTGCTCCATCACTGGAGATTTTTAAGAAGAGACTGGACAGCCATTTGTCCAGAATGGTATAGGGCAGGGGTAGGCAACCTTGGCTCTTTTATGACTCGAGGACTTCAACACCCAGAATTCTTAAATCAGCCATGCTGACTCAGGAATTCTGGGAGTTGAAGTCCACAAGTCATAAAAGAGCCAAGGTTGCCTACCCCTGGTATAGGGGCCTCCTGTTTGAACAGGGGATTGGACTAGAAGACCTCCAAGGTCCCTTCCTACTCCTGTTATTCTGTCTTGGATGGTCATATGGGCTAATTTGTAGGTGTTCCTCACTGGGAGGAACTGGGAGACTATTGCCTCTCTTTGAAATTATTTCCCCTCACCAAACTATCAGCCATCACAGGTGAACCAGGCAGGAAACACAGCCAGATGAGATAATTCCATTCATAATAATAATAATAATAATAATAATAATAATAATAATAATAATAATAATAATAATAACAACAACAACAACAACAACAACAACAACAACAAGAACAACAACAAGAACAACAACAACAACAATAATAATAATACAGTTGGAAGGGACCTTGGAGGTCATCGAGTCCAACCCCCTGCTCAGGCAGGAACCCTATACCATTTCGGACAAATGGCTGTCCAGTCTCTTCTTAAAAACTTCCAGTGTTGGCGCATTCACCGCTTCTGGAGGCAGGTTGTTCCACTGGTTAATTGTTCTCACTGTCAGGAAGTTTCTCCTTAGTTCTAGGTTGCTTCTCGCCTTGATTAGTTTCCATCCATTGCTTCTTGTCCTGCCTTCAGGCGCTTTGGAGAAGAGCTTGACTCCCTCTTCTTTGGGGCAGCCCCTGAGATACTGGAACACTGCTATCATGTCCCCCCTTGTCCTTCTCTTCATTAAACTAGACACACCCAATTCCAGCAACTGTTCTTTATATGTTTTAGCCTCCAGTCCCCTAATCATCTTTGTTGCTTTTCTTTGTACTCCCACTGTCTTCTTTACACCCGGAGAAGGTAAGGACAGTCCCTTCCAAGCCTCTTCCTCCATCCATTATGCAGCTGGAGGCTGTGCCTCCTCTGATCTAACCATTCCCTCTTTTCATATATATTTTTTTTCTCTTCGTATTTGCTTTTTACTTCAGTAAACGTTCTTAATAATAATAAAAAAATCGCCTGTGGATTTGCCTATGATAACAACGCTGCTTTTCTTCCTGGGGTGTCCAGGTTCCTGTTCATCTTGCTGGGTCCAAAAGGCAAAGCAAAATCCTACCACGAAATCGGCCGAGCCATTGCCACGTTGATGTCGGATGAGGTAATCTGCCTTGGTGATAAAATGTTTGTGGGTCTCCTTGAGACCAGACTGTGCTAATCTATTAGCGCTTCTGGAAAAAATGTTAAGGGTTGCCTCCCCTTGAGTCTTTGGAGCGTATAGTCTTTGTACTGATCTCACTCAGTTCTTGAGGTCTTGGCTTGGGATTTATTTGAAGTGTGGGCAGTGAGGGATGATTGAAACGATGGTCATACCGGGAAAGGAGGCATATTCACACCTGCCAAGCCGTTGACTCACTCCCAGCTCGGTGAACCACATCACTTTTCGAAGTTACAACATTCAGCTTTTGCTCGTGGGAATTTCGTCAGAGATATCTCTTCCTTGAAGTTTGAATTTGATCGCCGGTGGGAAAATAATTGCAGGCAAATTTATTTCCTCGATACTTTCTCAGGGGTGGCTCTCCTCCTCTGGAACACATGCATACAAAACACACATCTGCACCTAGGAAATTGGGGGGTGTAGTTGAAGGGAGTACCTCGGGACAATGAAAGAGATGTGGTGGGTTGGGTATATGGCCTTAGAGACAGTAGGAAGCCCAGGTTGAGTTCAACAGGTCATAGAGCAAGTGATAGGAAATCTCCATTTCTCTAAAATTGGAAGGCCGTTGGCCAGAGTAGGAAGTGAAGGCTTGAAGGGTCCTTGATGTGAGATGTTTCATTACCAAACTAGGTAACACTATCAGTGCTAGAAGGGAGTGGTGTTTGTGGAGAGGAAAAGGAGGAGGAGGGGGACTTTGAGATCCTTGGTGCTCTCTGACCTTGGTTGTTTTCTTGCAGACATTTCATTATCCAAACTAAGTAACATCGTCAGTGTTAGTACTGGGGTTTGCTCTCCATTTATATTCTAGTATCTTGCCCTGTCAGGAATTTAATTGAGAACAAACCCCGCTCCTTATTAGCAGTGATGATGTTTCCTAGCTTGGCTATATGAAACCTCTGCTCAGAAAGCACCAAGGACCCCCTCATTTCAACCTTGAATTACAAATAACTCTTTTATCGATAGTAAAGGCTTATCTGGACAGATAGATGGGTGTTATGATGTATAGTTGCATATATCTCTGCAGAAATATTTAGAGGGCATTTTTTTTTGCATCTGATCTCTTCTTCATTCATCCCTTTATAGGTATTTCATGACATAGCCTACAAAGCCAAAGACAGGCAGGACCTGATCGCTGGGATTGATGAATTTCTAGATGAAGTAATTGTGCTTCCTCCTGGGGAGTGGGATCCCGCCATAAGGATAGAGCCCCCCAAATCTCTTCCATCTTCTGACAAAAGGTAATGTGAGTTCCATCCTGTGGGATGGATGGATGGATGGATGGATGGATGGATGGGTGGGTGGGTGGGTGGGTGGGTGGATGGATGGATGGATGGGTGGGTGGATCGATCGATGGATGGATGGGTGGGTGGATGGATAGATAGATAGATAGATAGATAGATAGATAGATAGATAGATAGATAGATAGATAGATAGATAGATAGATAGATAGATATAGATAGAGAGAGAGAGATTAGATAGAGATAGATAGATAGATAGATAGATAGATAGATAGATAGATAGATAGATAGATAGATAGATAGATAGATGATAGGTAGGTAGGTAGGTAGGTTAGGTGGATGGGTTAGGTTGGGTGGGTGGATGGATGGATGGATAGAGAGAGAGATAGAGAGAGATAGAGATTGGTGGGTGGGTGGCTGGCTGGCTGGCTGACTGGATGGATAGATGGATGGATGGATAGATAGATGATAGATAGATAGATAGATAGATGATA
>NW_015386216.1:214806-229153 GCF_001527695.2 Protobothrops mucrosquamatus | reverse complement strand
GAGAGAGAGAGAGAGAGAGAGAGAGAGAGAGAGAGAGAGAGAGAGAGAGAGAGAGATATTAAATAGATAAATAGATAATAGAGATAGATAGATAGATAGACAGACAGACAGACAGATAAACAAACATTATTTTTATTATTTCACAAACCATCCGTCAAAAGACAAATGTTAGGGAAATTAAAAGCCAGGGAGGGCTAAATCTAACCAAATTGTTTTTCAAAACATGCCTCAAATGCATCAGTGTTTGAGCCTGGTGTTCTGCAGAGGACAGATTAGTTCATATTATTAAGACCAAATGTAATTTCTGAAGATTACAAAAGGTTAAGAATGCACGTCTGTGGCATTTGGGTTTCTGGGTATGTGTATCTGTATGATGTTTGCCTCAAATGTGCATATTCAGTTGTGTTCTCATTCTGTCTGCCCAGGAAAAACTTGTATGCAGGCGGCGAGAATATCCAGATGAATGGAGACCCCCCTCACGAGGGAGGAAATGGAGGAGGGGGACACGGAGACTGTGAAGAATTGCAACGAACTGGCAAGTAAGAGACAAAAGTTCATATCTTCATATGGGATACTTTGCTAGTGTGTTATATAGGTAGTCCTTAGAATAGAAATAGAAATAGAAATAGAAATAGAAATAGAAATAGAAATAGAAATAGAAATAGAAATAGAAATAGAAATAGAAATAGAAATAGAAATAAATAGAAATAGAATAGTTGGAAGGGACCTTGGAGGTCTTGTAGTCCAACCCTCCCTGTTCAGGCAGGAAACCCTATACCATTTCAGACAAATAGATGTCCAATCTCTTCTTAAAAACCTCCAGTATTGGAGCATCCACAAGTTTTTCCACTGGTTAATTGTTCTAACTGTCAGGAAATTTCTTAGTTCTAGGTTGCTTCTCTCCTTGATTGGTTTCTGTAATCTGTAACTTATCATAACTTACAACCAGCTGCTTAACAACCCCCTGAAGTTACAACATATCTCCCTAGAACTATTTACAATCTGTTTTTGGAGCTTACAACAACTGCACACAAACGCCCCCAATCGTGTGATTGTATTTGGAGCGTTTGGCAACTGGCTCGCTTTTACGTCCATTTACAGCATCCTGTAATCAGGTGACCCTGATTTGTGACACCTTTTGCTGGCTTGCAGCGTTTGCTTCCAGTTTCCAGCAAAACAAAAAACAAAAAAATCCCTCCCATTGGGGAAAACAGATTCATATAGTGCAGTGGTTCTCAACCTGTGGGTCGGGACCCCATTTGGGGTCGATCGACCATTTCACGGGGGTCGCCAAGCAAGGCTGTCCGCCATTTTTTTTGTCCGCCATTTTTTTTGTCTGCCATTTTTCCCCCCTTTTCCAGCGGGTGCCTTACCTCCCTTGGGCTGGGCCAGCTGGTGGTCGGCCTGCTCCGTCTCTGCCACTTGCCAGCTACGCCTCGGCCGGCGCAGAGGGCGGAACCACGCATGCGCGGTGCTCCCGGGCAGGGAAAGTCCTCAACTTATGACCGGTTTAGTCCTCGACTTACGACCGGTTTAGTCCTCGACTTACGATCGGTTGGGGGTCGCGGCATTAAAAAGGTTGAGAACCACTGATATAGTGAGTGTGGCGTTTACTGCAGCCTTTGCTTAACAAATGTTGCAAAAAAAAACAAACAAAAACACCTCAGGTCTAATGACATGATACCTTGATTTTTATTCAATATTTATTGTGATTTTTATTATTGCCTGTTCACCGCCCTGAGTCCCGTAAGTAAGGGAGATAGGGCGGTATATAAATTTAAATAATAAATAAATAAATAAATAATTTACAACTGCAACATCTTAGGATGGTAATTCTGGACTCAGATGCAATCATAAATCAAGGACAACCTGTAAATAATAATAATAATAAAGTTGGAAGGGACCTTGGAGGTCATCTAGTCCAGCCCCCTGCTCAGGCAGGAAACCCTATTCCATTTCAGACAAATGGCTGTCCAGTCTCTTCTTAAAAACTTCCAGTGTTTGGAGCATTCACCGCTTCTGGAGGAAAGTGGTTCCACTGAAATGTCAGGAAGTTTCTCCTTCAGATAGTTTTAACTCGCATCCTTCTTGGGGGAAGCTATTACAACAGCCCTTAAAACTGTGTTTTGGGGTTGCTGTTTTCAAACTCTCCTTCGCTATGTGGACTAATGTCATTGTGACACTTCCTCTTCTTCTTCTTCTTAGATTTTGTGGGGGTTTAATCAAAGACATCAAGAGGAAAGCTCCTTTCTTTGCCAGCGATTTCTACGATGCCTTCAACATCCAAGCCCTGTCTGCCATTCTCTTCATCTACCTGGCAACGGTAACCAACGCCATCACTTTCGGAGGCCTGCTGGGAGATGCCACAGAAAACATGCAGGTGGGTCACGGTCCTGAAGAAGCCAACCTCGACGGAATGGAATTGGGCAAACACAGCTTTCTTTGAAGCCTCATCGCGTTGTCCTTTTTGTAGAAGTGTCCTTTCTCTCCAGCAGCCAAGATGTCATTGTGCTTTCATAATTTTTCCCACCTCCTACTACAAGGGTCTTCAAACTTGGCCCTTTGATGACTTGTGGACTTCAACTCCCAGAATTCCTCAGCCAGCGTGCCTGGCTGAGGAATTCTGGGACTTGAAGTCCACAAGTCATAAAAAAGCCAAGTTTGAAGACCCCTGCACTAAATCCTGAGATGTACTATTTTTTTATCTCTGCAAATAGGAAAGTCTGTGCTGAGAAGCATTGTTACCATTATTTCATTGTTCATGTGCTAATAAGTTCAGATCGCCATTGGTTCAGAAGGACTTGGGGGACAAAAACTGCTATTGCTTGTCCAGTGAGGGTGGAGAGGATATTTAGTAGTGATAGAAATAATTTTGGCTTGTGGGGGTGGATTGAGTCAAGGTTTAGTGCTTCTAAGACAATCGGCTTCTTTCTGAGTAGGGAATATGTTAAATAGTTTGAAAGGAGTGCTAGATTTATCTGTTTATTTATAGACAGAGTCCAGTCCTGAGTTTTGAGGTAAATGCCCCAGAGGCTATTGAATAAACACAATAAATATGAATCATAAAGGTCAAAAATAAACACAAGGATAAAAATAGTGGGGAAAAAATGATAAAAAGAGCAGCTTTCAAGAAGGAAATTAAAATACCATTCACGGTTTAAGGAGATAGAGGGTTTTTTTTTTTTTTGGCTGGGTTCCTACAAAGAAGTGAAATTTGACTGGGCAAACATATTCTCAAAAAGTCCTTGACTTACGACCACCATTGAGTGTGAAATTTCTGTCGCTAACCAAGACAGTTGCTAAGTGAACATTGCCCCATTTTTACGAACTTTCTTGCTAAGTGTTGCTAAGTGAATCTCTGCAGTTGTTAAGTTAGTAACATGGTTGTTAAGTGAATCTGGCTTCCCCATTGACTTTGCTATTCAGAAGGTCGCAAAAAGTGATCACGTGATCCCAGGACAACACAACTGTCATAAATATCAGTTGCCAAGCCTCCGGGTTTTGATCATGTGACCAGGGGGATGGTGCCATGGTTGTAATGTGAAAAACGATCCTAAGTCACTTTTTTCAGTGACGTTGTAACTTCAAGCGATCACTAAACAAATAGTTGTAAGTTGAAAACGACCTGTGCATTCTTCATTCTACTGTACTTCAACAAACGAGATGGGACCAGTGAGTAATTTCCTAAGGAAATAGGCTCAAAATTGGGTATTGGGGTGAATTTCCTAAAAGCTGCCAGCCCATGGAAAAGGCTGTCACACAAAGTGATAAGCAGTTTTTCAATAGAGATCTTCAAACATCATTGAGCAAGTAACCTCTAGTGCAGTGGTGGCGAACCTATGGCACGGGTGCCAGAGGCGGCACTCAGAGCCCTCTCTGTGGGCACGTGCGCCGTCGCCCCAGTCCTAGGCCTTCAGCTGGGTTTTATAAAATTTTTTCGCTTTAGGCCTCCGCCGCCATGTGCAAAAAAAAAAAAAGGTTCAATCAATCAATTTCAACTTCTCGTGGGAAAAAAAAAGATCTTGCAAAGTTGGAATTGATTGATTAAACTTTTTAGTCCCACCCAGTGTGCCGTTACCACCGCAGCCATGCCCACCCAATGGGCCACACCCACTCGGCACCCGATGATGCATAAGTGGGTTTTGGGTTGCAGTTTGGGCACTCGGTCTCTAAAAGGTTCGCCATCACTGCTCCAGTGAATCCTGCAAGAACAGCCATTTGTATTATGTCAATGCTTCTCGACCTTAGCATGCTGACTAGAGCATTCTGGGAATTGAAGTCCAGACCTGTGAGCATTGCCAAGGTTGAGAAACGCAGGACGAGATAATCTCTAAAATCCTTTCCAGTTCTGTGATTCTAGCAGCATAACAATCCACTAAACGCAGAAAGGCATAGATAGGCAGTCCTCGATTTACAACAGTTCGTTTAGTGACCGTTGAAAAACTTAGGACCATTTTTCACATTTACGTGGCAGCATCCATTACATGGTCACGTGATCTAAATCCAGACACTTGGCAACTGACTCGTCTTTAAGACGGTTGCAGCGTCCCGGGATCGTGTGATCCCCTTTTGTGATCTTCTGACAAGCAAAGTCAATGGGGAAGCCAGTTAACCATGTTATAACTTAACAACTGCAGTGATTCACTTAAAAACTGTGACAAGAAAAGTTGTAAAATAGGGCAAGGCTCATTGAACAACTGTCTCACTTAGCAACAAAAGTATGGGCGTGAATTGTGGTCCAGGACTACCTGCAATCAAGATTTCAATTGAGGGATGGATTTTTATAGGCAGGCAATTTCCTCTTTTGATGCGGCCCTTGGAGAGTGTAAAAGCTACCGGAGGAATGTGAATGTGGGGGCCTATAAGGAACCCAGATAAATATTTGTGAGCTCAGCAGACATTTGTTATTACAACCACCATTAATCAGAAGGATCAGCCACGGACTTGAAAACATTTGGAGATTTCAAACTGTAATTCTCTCCTGCGAAAGCCATCACTTCTGCTGAAAAGTGTTTTGGTGACTGTGAATTAAATGAAGTAATTTAGCTTCCCTATCCAGTTCAACATGTCAGTTATTTCTCTTCCCCTGCCATTGCAAGTGTAAAGCTGGGTATTTAAGATAAGGTAAGGTGAGGTGAGGTGAGGTGAGGTGAGGTAAGGTAAGGTAAGGTAAGGTAAGGTAAGATAAGATAAGATAAGATAAGATAAGATAAGGATGATGATGATGATGATGATGATGATGATGATGATGATGATGATAAAGTTGGAAGGGACCTTGGAGGTCATCTAGTCCAACCCCCTGCTCAGGCAGGAAACCCTATACCATTTCGGACAAATGGCTGTCCAGTTTCTTCTTAAAAACTTCCAGTGTTGGAGCATTCACCGCTTCTGGAGGCAGGCTGTTCCACTGATTAATATATATCAATATTAAGATAACCTTTATATATTAATAATATATATTAATATTAAGATAACTTTTATTGTCATTTTTTTACTGTGGGCACAATGGCACACATCAAAAAATGAAATTTAGGTGCCCGCTCTCAAAGTGAAACACATACACGACACACACCTAAAATATACTATATATAACATATGTGTAGACCCACACCCCTACATATACGTAACAAATAAATATTAAACACTGTCCATCTTGAATATATAACGGAAGGAGGAAGCTTGAGAGTTCACAAGGTTAATGCTGTATGGAATGAAACTCTGACTGAATCTGGATGTTCTGCTATGGATACCACGAAGCCCCTTCCTCCCATAAGGTAACAAAGAAAACAGGTCGTGAAGAGGATTGTAGTGTCCCAGATAATCTTACGGACCCTGCTCAAGCAACGCTTCTGTGCTATGTCCTGGATGGGAGGGAGGGAACTGCCAGTGATCTTTTCTGCTGTCCTCACCACTCTCTGCACCGCCTTCCTGTCTGAATGCATGTAATAACATGGATGTATTTGCTTGTTTTTTTTTGCTTCTAGGGTGTGTTGGAAAGCTTTCTGGGCACAGCCGTTACAGGAGCCGTTTTCTGTTTATTCGCTGGCCAGCCACTTACTATTCTGAGCAGCACTGGGCCCGTGTTGGTCTTTGAGCGACTTTTATTTAACTTTAGCAAGTAAGTCCGAAACGAAAAGGTGCTGGTGATATCATGGGGGGTTTCTGACAGACAAATGTATAGCAACCTATTCTAGGAGCATCCTCTAAAAATGTTGTCAGTCCTAGAGGAGATCAACCCTGACTGCTCTTTAGAAGGCCAGATCCTGAAGTTGAAACTCAAGTCCTTTGGCCACCTAATGAGAAGGAAGGACTCACTGGAGAAGGGCCTAATGCTGGGAAAGATGGAGGGCAATAGAAGAAGGGGACGACAGAGAATGAGGTGGCTGGATGGAGTCATTGAAGCAATAGGCCTGAGCTTAAATGGACTCCAGAAGATGGTAGAGGACAGGAAGGCCTGGAGGAACGTTGTCCATGGGGTCGCAATGGGTCGGACACGACTTCGCAACTAACAACAACAACTGCTTCAGTGACTCCATCCAGCCACCTCATTCTCTGTCATCCCATTCTTCTATTGCCCTCAATCTTTCGATAGACTAGCCATACCCAATTCCTGCAACCGTTCTTCAACTGAAGCGCTTTGAGAATGGTGGTTTAATTCAGACAAAGACGAAAACAAGCATTCGGTTTCTTAGTCAGTTCCAACTAATTTATAGTCTCTCTGGAAGAGATGCCTAGAGATAAATTGTTCCAGAGAAATGACCCTGTTGAGCAATATTTAATGAAGACGCCATTAATGTAATCAGCTTTATGATTCCATGGAGTTTATGATTCCTGAAGTTGAAACTCAAATACTTTGGCCACCTAATGAGAAGGAAGGACTCACTGGAGAAGAGCCTAATGCTGAGAAAGATTGAGGGCCATAGAAGAAGGGGACAACAGAGAATGAGGTGGCTGGATGGACTCACTGAAGCAGTAGGCGTGAGCTTAAATGGACTCCAGAAGATGGTAGAGGACAGGAAGGCCTGGAGGAACGTTGTCTATGGGGTCGCGGTGGGTCGGACACGACTTCGCAACTAACAACAACAACAACAACATGCTATTTCCCCCTCTTTTATTTTCCTATTTTTCAATCTCACTTGACTTCTTCATTTGCAGAGACAACGGCTTTGATTATCTGGAGTTCCGTCTCTGGATTGGCTTGTGGTCAGCCTTCCTGTGTCTGATCTTGGTTGCTACCGACGCTAGCTTTTTAGTTCAGTACTTCACCCGGTTCACAGAAGAAGGCTTCTCCTCTCTGATTAGCTTCATCTTCATCTACGATGCCTTCAAGAAGATGATCAAACTAGCCGATTATTACCCCATCAATTCCCACTTCAAAGTGAACGATATTACGCTTTATTCCTGTACCTGCATGCCACCAGATCCAGGTAAGGGAGAAACTTTTTTGCTCTGTTTGAAGGATGAATTCTTAATAAATCATTACTATATTAAATTCTAACAAAACGTGGACTCTCGCTTCCCTGTTTTGAAGTCCCAGGCTGTCGTCCCTCCAGACGAAAGTTTCAGATACCACATTTTCATCCTTATTCATCATTATTATATTAAATTCTAACAAAATGTGGACTCTCGCTTCCCTGTTTTGAAGTCCCAGGCTGTCGTTCCTCCAGATCAGTGGTTCTCAACCTTTTTAATGCCGCGACCCCAACCGGTCGTAAGTCGAGGACTAAACCGGTCGTAAGTCGAGGACTACCCAACCGGTCGTAAGTCGAGGACTTTCCCTGCCCGGGAGCGCCACGCATGCGTGGTTCCGCCCCCTGCGCCGGCCGAGGCGTAGCTGGCAAGCGGCAGAGATGTACAGGCCGACCACCAGCTGGCCCAGCTCAAGGGAGGTAAGGCACCCGCCAGAAAAGGGGGAAAAAATGGCGGACAGCCTTGCTTGGCGACCCCCGTGAAATGGTCGATCGACCCCAAATGGGGTCGCGACCCATAGGTTGAGAACCGCTGCTCCAGATGAAAGTTTCAGATACTACATTTTCATCCTTATTCCATTAGATTCCATTTGTAGGGCCAGGAGGGTGAATTTTTTCCTCCAATAGCTAATTGTGGCCTTGAGTGTTCAAGGTGAGTGGAGCGCATCCTTACTCCAGCTGGGACGTTCCATCATTTTTAACAAGTGTGGTCTTTACTTGCTGTACCTGCTTCAGTGGAAATAGTTGTCCACCGTTTGAGTCTCTCCAAGCCTCTTACGTAGCTTCTAGAGCAGACATTTCAAACCTGCGACGTCGCGCGACATATCGGGACTTTGTTGCCATTGCCAGCAATGGGGTGGGCGCGGCTTCTGCATGATGCATCTGGCCCACGGGCCGGCAGTTTGACACCTCTGTTCTAGAGCAGGGCTTTTCAACCAGTGGTACGGGTACCACCTGTGGTACATTGGCACCTGGCAGGTGGTACGCGACCATCCTAGAAAAGTAGCAGGAGATGGGAATGAGCTGAACCGGTGGCAGCACCGCACAAGCCTGAGCGAGAAATGGCTGGAGCTGCAGGGCTGTCAGGGCTCAGCGGAAGCGCCAGGATCAGTGCCGCTTTCCAGCTGATCAGTGCTTTTTCGGGGCTGTCAGGGCTCAGTGGAAGCACCAGGATCAGCGCCAGGCTCCAGCTGGAGCTCGGCGCTGATCCTGGTGCTTCTGCTGAGCCCTGAAGAAGCACCAATCAGCTGGAAAGCAGCACTGATCCTGACGCTTCTGCTGAGCCCAGAAGAAGCGCCGATCAGCTGGAATGTTGCAGCCTCTCCAGGGTCTTGTGATTTACATTCAGATGCTTGGCAACTGATTCATATTTATGATGGTCACGGTGTCCCAGGGTCATGTGAAGTGACCAAAACCTGCTGCAACCACCCAGCAGATGGGGGGAGGAATAAAAACCAAACACCCCCCCACCCCACCCCCGCTTCCAATCCTCAACAGAAATGCTCACAACAATGAAAGTCTTAGACAGGAGGAAGAGTGCGGCCAGGCGGGCAGGCAGGTGTCTTGCTTGGCTGTGGCTTGGGGGGCACTTTTTTCAGTGCCATTGTAACTTCAAACAGTCACTAAGCGAACTGTTGTAAGTCGAGGACTACCTGTACTTTATCACTTTTTTCCTTCTTTTTTTTTCTTGGTCATCAAGTTTTTGACACCTTGCTAGGCGACTGGTGGTACTCGGATGTTGCCATATGCTAAAAGTGGCACAATGGGTGAAAAGGTTGAAAAGCCCTGTTCTAGAGCGATGTCTTTCAAACTTGCCAACTTCAAGAAGTGTAGATTTCAGCTTCCAGAATTCTCCAGCCACCCGGGAAAATCTGTGCACCAATTGAAATTTCACTTATGCTGTCTTAGGATCGCAGAATTTGAAAGGTTATTAGAACAGTCTTTTTTTTAACCTTGGCAAACTCTTACGATGTGTGAATTTCAGCTACCAGAATTCCCCAGCTAGCATGGGATAAGTTCCCAATTTTGAAAAAAAACCCACTGTTCTAGATTATTCCTGAAGTGGGAAGGATCAACCCCACACTCTCACATTGATGATATTACCTAGTTGGGTCATAAAACGTTTGCAAGCAAACAGTCTTAGAGAGCACCAAGAATGCCACAGTTCAACCCTGAGTTATAGGGTAGACATTCTTTTCAAGTGGAGGATCAGCTTTTTCAATCTTCTGTTACTTTTGGGGGGGGAACGTAACGGCTTAAGATAACCATTCACCCCTTCACCACCATTTTCTGATGATTGTGACTCCCATCTGGGATATTTAAATGGGCAAAGTGAAATCTTTGTACCCCCGAGAAATGGGCTGTACATTTTGGCACCAACCACTACAGTGATGTCAGAGCTTCATTAGTCGCACACCTGTGGCCTGGAATAAACTGGGATTGCCACACAGAAGAGGGAGTCAAGCGATTCTCCAAAGCGCCTGAAGGCAGGACAAGAAACAACGGATAGAAACTAATCAAGGAGAGAAGCAACCTAGAACTAAGGAGAAACTTCCTGACAGTTAGAACAATTAATCAGTGCAACAACCTGCCTCCAGAAGTTGTGAATGCTCCAACACTGGAGGTTTTTAAGACAACCATTTTTTTTAAAAGGGTACAGGTTCTCCTGTTTGAACAGGGAACTGGACTAGAAGACCTCCAAGGTCCCTTCTAGATTCTATTCTATTCCATTCCATTCCATTCCATTCCATATTCTATTCTATTCTATTCTATTCTATTCTATTCTATTCTATTCTATTCTCTATTCTATTCTATTCTATTCTAAATTCTATTCTATTCTATTCTATTCTAAATTCTAAATTCTAAATTCTAAAACTGTCTAAAATAAGCTATGGACCGCTTGTAAGAAAATTGCTGTTTAATGTCTCACGCTAGAGATTTAAGATTGAGATATTGTAATTCAGAGGCCGCGATTGGATGAATAGTTTGTGGTCTCCGCTGAGGAAAAAAAAAAGAGAGAGGTGGCTGGGGATTGTGGGAGTTGAAGTTGTAGCAATCCAGAGGACACCTGTTGTCCCCGGCATATCCGTAAAATATTTACAATTTTAAAAATCCACAGGTGAAGATGGCGTAGGAGGTGGCGTCTTCTCGGCATTAAAATGAATCTTACGGTTAAAAAAAAAAACAGGGCTACAAAAAGCAAAATTTAAATAACTCCACACAGGTGATCTGATGATTGCTGTTTAAGGGGAAGTGAGTCAGATTTTGGCACAGGTAAAACAAGCTTGAGTATTTGGTGCCCTGCCAAAAAGGAAGATGAGCCGGTGTCCTGTTCTGAACCTTACCTGTTTGCCCGAGTTGACCTTTGCTGGATGCTTTTCAATTATGCTGTCAAGCTGCGAAGAATAACTATGCGGTGGCATCCATTACTGCTTCTTAGCTTGCCTACAAATTTGGTGGGGGGGGGGGAGAGGGGAGGCTTCAGACATCGGACTGCCAAGCTGTGACCACTAAGGTCACTCAAAAGTTGTTTACTAAGAACTGAAACCCTCTCTCATAATACTTGTCGGATGCTTCACTGGACAATGTGACCTGCACTATTAGGGGGGAGGGAGACTCTATACCAGTGGTGGCGAACCTATGGCACGTGTGCCAGAGGCGGCACGCAGAGCCCTCTCTGTGGACACGCGTGCTATCGCCCCGGCCCCACCTCCTCCCGTGGCCCCCTCCTCACCAGCAGCCCCTCTGGAGGAGAGTTGCCCCTGGGCGCGGCCCGCGCGGAACAGCACAGCTAAGGACATGGCAGCTGGCCAGCAGGGACAATACTCTGTCTTTGCACCCCGTCGTGCACAGATGAGGCTGCAAGGCGCGGGTGGAGGGCGTGGCCGCCAGGGCGCTGCAGGGCCGCCAGGGTGATGTGCGGTAGGCCGTGGAGGTGGTAGGTGGCCCTGTGGGCAAGTGGGGTGATGGTGGAGCAGGAGCGGGCGGGGCAGGGCGAGGTGGGTGGGGTCAGGGCGGGGGGTGGAGCGGGCAGAGTGGGGCGGAGCGGGGGTGGAGCGGGCAGGTTGGGGCGGAGCAGGGATGGGAGGGGTGGTTTTGGGGCACTCGGTGTCTAAATGGTTCGCCATCACTGCTCTATACTTTTAATATACTGATTTTGGCACCAGTTAACCAGAGCTGGTTTTCCTTTCCTCTGTGCCAAAATGGTGTGCTCAATAAAGTTTTGCATTAGAGATTGCATCGCCTCAGCTATACTTACTTTGTTGGGTTCATCAGTCGGAACCTTAACATAGGCATTAAATATGAAGGTTGCATCTTCAGTCTTCCAAATGACTCCAGGTCCACCTGGAAGACGTAGAAGGGCTTCTCACCAGTGCTCGCTATTGCGTATATCATTTTGAGGTGTCTCCTAGTGAACTCGTAGACCCAGAAGAGGAATTGAAAAGATTGTTATAAACTCTTAGTTGAATCCCAGCTTTTCCTGGCTTGGTTGCTTTCAGGTGTGTGAGTTGCTTCCAGATTATTCTGGGGTTCCTCAGCTGGGCCACACATTGCTGTGACCCAGTGGTGGGATTCAAATACGGGAACAACCGGTTCTCTGCGTGGATGGCGCTTCCGGAAATTCATTCTGGGCCCGAGCAACAAAAAATTAGCTCCCGGTTCTGCCGAACAGGTGCGAACCAGCTCAATCCCACCACTGCTTTGACCAGAGGTAGGCAACCCTGGCTCTTTTATGACTCGTGGACTTCAGCTCCCAGAATTCCTGAGCCAGCATGGCTCAGCTTGGAAACTCTCCCTTTCCCCTCAGCATGGCTGGCTCAGGAATTCTGGGAGTTGAAGTCCATGAGTCATAAAAGAGCCAAGGTTGCCTACCCCTGGCTTTGACCATCCAGGATGGATTCCATTTCTAATCTAACTTCACAGCGTCTACTCTATTGGTGTCTATCAAGCAGGAATTATAAATTACATATCACCTCGGGATTTTTTCCCCCTCTGATAAGTCTTTTTGAAGAGTATGTTTCATTCATTTTCTCTTCCCATGGAAAGAGAAACCCCCGGGACACTGCAACCGTCATAAGTACAAGCCAGTTGCCAAGTGTTTGAATTTTGATCACGAGGCCACGGGGATGCTGCAACGGACGTAAGTGTGAAAAACGGTCATAGGTCACTGTTTTCGGTGCCTATGTAACTTTGAACGGTCACTAACCGAATGGTTGCAAGTAATTACTTGCAGTACAACTGAGACTTCTTTACTCCATGCTTAGTTTTTTTTTATAGTCCATGTCAGCTGTTTGGCTGTGGAAATTAGAAGAGTTTCAAATGCCACCCGTTCGTTCCCTTTTCGTCACGCTCCACAGCAGTTTGTTTCATATTGTTGAGCTCCCTTACACAACACACACGTGGCTGGCACCTGTATCCCAGTAAGTAGCCTTACTGCTCTTTTGACAGATGTTGCAAACAGCCTGAAATTCTTCCGCTGAAAAGAAACGCAGGCTCCAACCACCGAGAAGTTGCCAGATTTTGTGATTGGATTACCGTGTCTCCTGCTGTTCCTTAGTCCACAATGATTAACCGTTGTTTGCGGCTGGGTGGGAAGAGGGGAACGGTCTAGCTGCCTCTAAAGAAAAGATTTACAGCCTCTTCCTTCAGGCTCTTTCGTGGGAATTTACTGTTGAGGTCCCCTAGTTGCTGGTTTAAAGACAGTATTTGTTGCTTCAGTGACTCCATCCAGCCCCCTCCTTCTCTGTCGTCCCCTTCTTCTTCTCTTGCCCTCCATCTTTCCCAGCATCAGGCTCTTCTCCAGTGAGTCCTTCCTTCTCATTAGGTGGCCAAAGTACTTGAGTTTCAACTTCAGGATCTGGCCTTCTAAAGAGCAGTCAGGGTTGATCTCCTCTAGGACTGACCGGTTGGATCGCCTTGCAGTCCAGGGGACTCGCAGGAGTCTTCTCCAGCACCATAGTTCAAAGGCCTCCATTCTTTGGCGCTCAGCCTTTCTTATGGTCCAGCTTTCACAGCCATACATTGCAACTGGGAAAACCATGGCCTTGACTATACGTACTTTTGTTGGCAGGGTGATGTCTCTGCCTTTTAGTATGCTGTCTAGATTTGCCATAGCTTTCCTCCCCAGGAGCAAGCGTCTTTTAATTTCTTGGCTGCAGTCCCCACCTGAGGTGATAAAATCTGGCACTACCTCCATTTCCTCCCCATCTATTTGCCAGGAATTGAGACAGTATAGAAAGAAGCAATGCCGCGTTGGTTTTGTTAACTGCGCGTTAAGGAAAGTTTGGCTTCCTTTCCACTGCAGGGCCTTTAAAACCAAGGCGTTTGTAGTGGATTTGATGAGAATTTAACTTGAATTTCACGGCTTGGTAAAGTCTCTGCTCGGTTGGGAACCTGGTGGAAGGTTTAGCACATGGTCCTGGTGCAATTGGGGGGGGCACGGTGGCTCAGAGGCTAAAGACGCTGAGCTTGTCAGCTGGAAAGCTGGTAGCCTGGGTTTAAGACCCAAAAGCCGTGCGACAGGGTGAGCTCCCGTCCTTTGCTCTAGCTCAGGGGTAGGCAACCTTGGCTCTTTTATGACTCGCGGACTTCAACTCCCAGAATTCCTGAGCCAGCATGGGGGAAACTTTGGCCCCTTCATGACTCGTGGACTTCAACTCCCAGAATTCCTGAGCCAGCTTGGCTCAGCTTGGAAACCTCTCCCTTTCCCCTCAGCATGGCTGGCTCAGGAATTCTGGGAGTTGAAGTCCACGAGTCATAAAAGAGCCAAGGTTGCCTACCTCTGGCCTAGGCCTAGGCCGCTTTCTGACTCGTGGACTTCAACTCCCAGAATTCCTGAGCCAGCATGGCTCAGCTTGGAAACCTCTCCCTTTCCCCTC
>NW_015386216.1:207335-213163 GCF_001527695.2 Protobothrops mucrosquamatus | reverse complement strand
TGTGGTGGGCCGTGGAGGGGGTGGGTGGCCCAGTGGACAGGGCGGAGTGGGGACGGGGGTGGAGGTGGGCAGTTTTTGGGCACTCGGTCTCTAAAAAGGTTCGCCATCACTGTCCTATCCCATCCCATCCCACCCTATCCTACCCTATTTTTTCCCCTACTTTTTAGCATAACCTCATAACGTTGCTTACCACAACAGAGAATGTAGCTTGTTGAGTATGTATGTTGGTAAATGAAATAAGCACAATTTAAAGTGCCGCTGCTATTACTGCAGCATGTACTGTAAATTGTAAGATTTTGGGGTCTGTTCTAAAATTGTCCTTCCCAATCAAATACATTTTGGGTGCCACTAGAGTGCAGTGTCCAAAATTTCCAGCTACTATGTAATTACCCAGTCATTGATATCTTGAGAAAAAAAAATACCCCATCATATGCATAGACCTAAGATGGAGTGTTGTTAAAAAAAGAAAGAAAGAAAATAGTTTCCCCACAATTGGAATAAATAATGAAAAGTGCTTTTGCTTTCTCTATAACAGGGGTCTGCAACCGCGACAACTTTTAAGACTTGTGGACTTTCAGCTCCCAGAATTCTTCAGCCAGCATAGCTGGCTGAGGAATTCTGGGAGCTGAAGTCCACAACACTGCAGTTTGTGGTCCACAATGCTGCCGTTTACTGTTCAGTCTTTTCTGAAACTCTTGTGGGGCTGAGGAATTCTGGGAGCTGAAGTCCACAATGCTGCAGCCTATGGTCCAATCTTTTCTGAAATTCTTGTGGGGCAAAAGACTTTTGAACTCAAGAGAAAAAGGAAATGCCACCCCATTTTTTTTAACTGGAAGCTGATCCATTTGTTCACCCTATTTAATCCACATATCAGGAAAGGATAACACAGCACAACGTTGAACAGTGCAGCTTTTCAGCGTAGATAAAAAACGCACTTTGATCTCCGGGGATGATGTGAGAATTTTAATGACGAATTTGCACTGGGGGAAGTATTGTAACCCAATTGTCATTCATGCATCAACGTAATTTGAGGCAATTGGGGTTTTTTTTAAAAAAAAGATTTTCCCACGGTGAAAATGGTAAGATCCACAAGTTATGGAATAATAACTTCTTTTTACTGTATATAATTCGGGATCATTATTGAAGCTGCTGATTACTTGCAGCCTAAGAGGATTATAAAGCTTAACCGGGTTTTAATTTTAGGGAGGGATTGCGAGATTCATTTTAATTGCAACTCTCTCCCTCATTAGTTTTTACAGGGTTATGTTGAAAGTGTTTCATTTCTTTTCTTCTTTCAGAGAATAGTTCGTTAATCAATGAGACAGTCACGTCATCGCCGGCTTGGCTTATGGAACCGGTAAGCCGAAATAAGGTTATAATACTTGAAATAGTTATGCACAGTGCAACTACTCCTGCTTACTTTTTATGCATTCTCATTCTTGTTTTCTTTTGCCTTAATTTCAGAGTTGAATTAGCACCTGTTTCATAGGGTTACTGTATTTTAAACAAAATCACAGTACAAAGTCAACGTTTTTGCACACAGCTCGGCTGTGTACGTGTTTATTCAGCAGTGGATCCCACTGCGTCTTTGGGATTTATTTCTAGGTTGGTAGGCATAATAGTTTAACTTTTCCCTCATAGCTGTCAACCATCCTGTTGGTAAATGCAGCAAAAGACACTCCTGGGACATCATTTTACCAAGAGTATAACTTTACTCTCCCTAATCTCTATCCATACTGACACCGAACAGTATGAGTTTGATTGGAGTAATACAAGAATCGTTGGCCACGCTACCACACCCGTCACGCTCACAAGTTCATCGAAGTCTGGCACCCCACAAGCAATTCCATCAACAGACACACTGACTTACAACCAGCCTACATAAACCCCTCAGGATCCAAATCAACCGCAAAAGGCAGTGTTAGTTTGAACAGCCTACATCCTAAGACAATATTTTTAACATCATTAAACAACATCTGCCTAACTCAGATCCTGGAAGGGACTCGATAGATGGACAAAAACGCCAAACCCAGTCTGAACGTAGTAGTAGTAGTAGTAGTAGTAGTAGTAGTAGTAGTAGTGGTAGTAACAATAATAATAATAATGATGATGATGATGATGATGATGATGATGATGATGATGATGATGATGATGATGATGATGATGATTTTGGAAGGGACCTTGGAGGTCATCAAGTCCAACCCCCTGCTCAGGCAGGAAACCCTATACCATTTCGGACAAATGGCTGCCCAGTCTCTTCTTAAAAACCTCCAGTGTTGGAGCATTCATCGCTTCTGGAGGCAGGCTGTTCCACTGGTTAATTGTTCTAACTGTCAGGAAGTTTCTCCTTATAGTTCTAGGTTAGTAACACAGTTATTAAGTGAATCTGGCTTCCCCATTGACTTTGTTTGTCAGAAGGTCGCAACAGGTGGACACATGACCCTGGGACACGGCAAGTGTCATAAATACGAGTCAGTTGCCAAATGTCTGAATTTTTTGACCACGTGATCAGGGGGACGCTGCAACGGTTGTAGGTGTGAAAAAAATGCATCCTAAGTCACTTTTTTTCATTGCTGTTGTAACTTTGAATGATCACTAAATGAATTGTTGTGAGTCGGGAGCTATTTGTAGCTCGGAAACTTAATTAAAGGGTGTGTGTGTGTAAAACATAGCCCTGTGTTTCTATAAAATCAGCAGTGCAACAGCACATGGATCACAGCCGATGCTCTTCTCACTTCCGAGTGGAAAAAGGAGAACTTTGTCAAGTGAAAACTATAAGTACTTTTGCTCCCTCTGGGTTTTACAGTTATGCTGTTGAGAAGATAGCTGTGAAAATGGCGGTCTGATGCAAAGAACTTGCGGAAGGCTTTTATCACTTTTAGGCTAATAACAATTCCTCCCAGTTGAATAAGCTGTAACTCAGGGGAGGAATGTCTATGCATTGAGAAGGTTAAGGTAGGTACTCAACTGGTGAGAATAAATGGATTCTGAGCTGTTGGACGTTGTTTAGCTTAGTGTCAGGGGTAGGCAACCTTGGCTCTTTTATGACTCGTGAACTTCAACTCCCAGAATTCCTGAGCCAGCCATGCTGAGGGGAAAGGGAGAGGTTTCCAAGCTGGGCCATGCTGGCTCAGGAATTCTGGGAGTTGGAAGTCCACGAGTCATAAAGCGGCTTAGGCCTAGGCCAGAGGTAGGCAACCTTGGCTCTTTTATGACTCCTGGACTTCAACTCCAAGAATTCCTGAGGCAGCCTTGCTGAGGGGAAAGGGAGAGGTTTCCAAGCTGGGCCATGCTGGCTCAGGAATTCTGGGAGTTGTAGTCCACGAGTCATAAAAGAGCCAAGTAATAAAGTGAAGCTCCTAGGCCAAGGGTAGGCAACCTTGGCTCTTTTATGACTCGTGGACTTCAACTCCCAGAATTCCTGAGCCAGCTTGGCTCAGCTTGGAAACTTTCCCTTTCCCCTCAGCATGGCTGGCTGAGGAATTCTGGGAGTTGAAGTCCACGAGTCATAAAAGAGCCAAGGTTGCCTATCCCTGGCTTAGTTGAACCAAAACTCTTGCATTAACCCTTCAGTTGGAGTCCTTGATAGAAACTTTTGAAAAAGCCGGCTGTTCTTAAAGCAGAATGCAAACATAACTACTCACATAACTACTCAATTTTAAGTAGAAAGGCTAAATTAAATAAACACATTAAAATATGACAGGGATCAGCAACAATGAAGGTATCCTGTGCCAGGATTATGGAATATCCTTACAAGATATAACTTGTGTTGTTAGATTTGTCTAAATTACTATAGTCCTGTTTGGTTGATAAAGCCAGTCCAGTGAATTCAATTCAGAATAGAGCTGGAAGGGACCTTGGAGGTCTTCTAGTCTAACCCCCTGCTCAAGCAGGAGACCCTATATATACCATTTCAGGCAAGGGGGTGTCCAGTGTCTTCTTAAAACCTCCATTGATGAAACACTCACAACTTCTGAAGGCAAGCTGTTCCACTGGTTAACTGTTCTCACTGTTAGGAAGTTTCTCCTTAATTCCAAGTTGTTTCTCTCCTTGATTAGTTTCCATTCATTGTTTCTTGTCCTGCCTTCAGATGCTTTGGAGAATAGCTTGACTTCCTCTTCTTTGTGGCAGCCCCTCAGATACTGGAATACTGCTGTCATGTCCCCCCCTAGTCCTTCTTTTCTCTAGACTGGCCATAGCCAATTTCTGCAACTGTTCTTTGTATGTTTTAGTCTGCAGGCCCTTAATCATCTTGAGACATGAAAAATGATCCTTGAAACAACTCAACCTTTTCACAGGTCCTCTAGGATTTCATTTTGATTGAAGGGACAATTAGCCCTCAAGTTGGTAGTTCCCATGAAATGGAACTTACCTGACTAAAGAGTTGGTTATACAAAACCCAACTCTTATTTGGTTAATTGGCTTGATTAATTAGCTAAATGTTGGAGCTTGTACTACATATTCATCATCGTGTTCCCCATAACTTACTTGAGCATTTCATGCATTCAAGTATCTGTGTATATCAGGGGTAGGCAACCTTGGCTCTTTTATGACTCGTGGACTTCAACTCCCAGAATTCCTGAGCCAGCCATGCTGAGGGGAAAGGGAGAGGTTTCCAAGCTGAGCCATGCTGGCTTAGGGATTCTGGGAGTTGAAGTCCACGAGTCATAAAAGAGCCAAGGTTGCCTACCCCTGGTGTATATAAACCACAAGAACCTCTTTGTAATTTGCAAGCAGAAATAACATGTACATACTGGTAACCCTTGACTTTTGATCACAATGGAGCCCACAATTTCTGGTTGTTCAGTGAGTCATTCGTTAAGTGAGTTTTGCCCCATTTTATGACCTTTCTTGCCATAGTTGTTAAGTGAATCACTGCAGTTGATAAGCTAGTAACCCGGTGGTTAAGTGGATCTGGCTCCCCCATTGACTTTGCTGGTCCGAAGGTCACAAAAGGGGATCACATGACCCGGGGACACTGCAACAGTCATAAGTACATGCCAGTTGCCAAGCCTCTGAATTTTGATCACATGACCATGGGGATGCTGCAACGGCCGTAAGCGTGGAAACCGATCGTAAGTCACTTTTTTCAATGCTGTGGAATGGTCACTAAACGAATTGTTGTAAGTCGAGGACTGCATATAAACGTAAACACGACATCCTGCCAAGTTGAACAGCATCTAGCATTGAGCGAGAAGGCAAGAATCTTTCCTCTAAAAGTGCCATTTTTTTTCCCTTTTGTGTTTACAGCACAACGGAACAACCGAATGGTCATCCCTCACCAAGGAGCAATGTATGAAATTTGGAGGAATGCTGGTGGGGAATAATTGCAAATACGTCCCTGACATCACCCTCATGTCTTGCATTCTCTTTTTGGGAACCTACACCTGCTCCATGGCTTTGAAGAAATTCAAGGCCAGCCGTTATTTCCCAACCACTGTAAGTTGTGTGATTTATAATGGTTTCCCCAGCTATTTCTGCGGTGTATCCAGCGCCGTTTGATGGCGCTCGAGAATTAACTTCCTGTTTCAGCTGCTCCTCATTGTAGTCAGTAAGTGGGAGGAGCGATTGGTGCCCTGAACAGACATGAGTGGCAGTGTGGTGGTCTGTCCAGTTGTATCATGGCCTCCCTCCTCCCTATGGTGAACCACAAACCATGAGTACATGGTTAAGGGAGAATTTGGAGAAGACACTCAGTCCTGTGGGATCCTGGGTGCTCTCTGAGCTTGGTTGTTTTCTTGCAGACGTTTCATTACCCAACTAGGTAACATCATCAGTGCTAGAAGGGAGTGTGGCAGGAGGAGGAGGAGGAGGAGGAGGAGGAGGAG
>NW_015386216.1:179444-206779 GCF_001527695.2 Protobothrops mucrosquamatus | reverse complement strand
TTTCATTACCCAACTAGGTAACATCATCAGTGCTAGAAGGGAGTGTGGGAGGAGGAGGAGGAAGAGGAGGAGGAGGAGGAGGAGGAGGAGGAGGAGAACTGTAGGGTTCTTGGTGTTCTCTGAGCTTGGTTGCTTTCTTGCAGACGTTTCATTACCCAACTAGGTAACATCATCAGTGCTAGAAGGGAGTGTGGGAGGAGGAGGAGGAGGAGGAGGAGAAGAACTGTAGGGTCCTTGGTGCTCTCTGCGCTTGATTGTTTTCTTGCAGACATTTCATTACCCAACTAGGTAACATCATCAGTGATAGAAGGGAGTGTGGCAGGAGGAGGAGGAGGAGGAGGAGGAGGAGAACTGTAGGGTCCTTGGTGCTCTCTGAGCTTCATTGTTTTCTTGCAGACATTTCATTACCCAACTAGGTAACATCATCAGTGCTATTGATATTACCTAGTTGGGTAATGAAACATCTGCAAGAGAGCACCAAGGACTCACAGTTCAACCGTAAGCTTATTTCTGTTAATCCAGTCTTCTTTGTGCTTTATAAACCAGTAAGTTTATATACGAACTTTGCTCAAATAGCAATAACCTGAGTATTTAAGTTTATTTTAACCCAACGTCGTTCACACTGTCGTAAGCCTTAAGGCTGCACTTAGATAAAAAAGGTAGTATGTGGCAGAGACTTGTTTTATTACTTCCTCATTTGATTTATGAAGTACCGAACACATTTGAGTCCTAAGCACTGAGATAACATTTCTGGGACCAGAGCCAAATTAACAAAGGGGGAACGATTAGAATTTTGGCAACGAGCTTGTCGTGTTTAGAACTATATAGGTGGATAGAAAGGTAAGGAAAGAGTATCTTTAAACATAATTATTATCCTTCCTCAGAAGGGATAATAACATTCTGCTCTCTTAATAAAATGCCTTCTTTTGGCATGGTAACAATAATGTTTGATTGTGCACTGAATTGCATTCAATAATGTTAGTTTTTTTAAAAAAAAACAGCCAAATGCTTTTGTTCCATTGGGTGTGCATGTTTTCTTGTGCATATGCTTTCTCTTCAAAATTCTCACTCAGCTTTGCTTAGGTTTTCACCAGTTGGGTGCAGTCAGCTGAAGAGATTCTGAAAACCAGGATTATGGATGAGTTTGATGGGAAGGGCCCTCTGAGGTGGGAATGTTGTAACCGAGTAGATGCCAGAATCTTCTGGAATGTTCTCCCGCCGAACTGACAGAGTTGTGGTGTTTCTAGTTTCTGATTTTCTACTTGTTATTTTCAGCGTTGAGTTTTTTTTTTTTCTCTTTTCCCTGCATATTTGTCAGCCCCTTAAAACAGGCAAGTTTAAAAAAATCGATGTAATTGCTTTTCTGTTCCAGGCAAGGAAATTGATCAGTGATTTTGCCATCATCATTTCTATTTTCATTTTCTGTGGAATCGATGCTCTGGTCGGCGTAGACACCCCAAAACTCCTTGTGCCAAGTGAATTCAAGGTATGTNTCTCTTTTCCCTGCATATTTGTCAGCCCCTTAAAACAGGCAAGTTTAAAAAAATCGATGTAATTGCTTTTCTGTTCCAGGCAAGGAAATTGATCAGTGATTTTGCCATCATCATTTCTATTTTCATTTTCTGTGGAATCGATGCTCTGGTCGGCGTAGACACCCCAAAACTCCTTGTGCCAAGTGAATTCAAGGTATGTTTAAAAACTGTTTCCTCCCTTCTTTTAAGACAGTGGTTCTCAACCTTTTTAATGCCGCGACCCCAACCGGTCGTAAGTCGAGGACTAAACCGGTCGTAAGTCGAGGACTAAACCCGGTCGTAAGTCGAGGACTACCCAACCGGTCGTAAGTCGAGGACTTTCCCTGCCCGGGAGCGCCGCGCATGCGTGGTTCCGCCCCCTGCGCCGGCCAAGGCGTAGCTGGCAGGCGGCAGAGACGGAGCAGGCCGACCACCAGCTGGCCCAGGCCAAGGGAGGTAAGGCACCCGCCGGAAAAGGGGGAAAAAATGGACAAAAAAAATGGCGGACAGCCTTGCTTGGCGACCCCCATGAAATGGTCGATCGACCCCAAATGGGGTCCCGACCCACAGGTTGAGAACCACTGTTTTAAGAAGACAAGGAATTAGCAATACTGGAGGAGGATTATCAAATCTGGGCTGCAAAACCAAGATGACCAGCAGAGGGCAGCAAAGACATACATTAAAACCAGCTCTTTGCTACCACATTGTGGTCTCTAGGATGTTTGCAGCCTATAATCAATTGCATAATCGTATCGAAGTATGACTTCATTGTACATCTGCATCATGATTCGTGCCTCTACTATTTACTGCTATGGAACACTGGGACAACTACACTATGCAAAGCACTAATGGGGAACTTACCCTTAGTGACCCACGGACTCATTACAGCACGTTTTTCAGTACTTTGGAGCAGAGGTGATGGGATAAGCATCAACAAGTGTGTGAGATCAGAATAAAGACCCAGAGCAAGACAACTTTAATCTATAGCAGGGGCGTCAAACTGCTGGCCCGCCGGCCCGATGCGTCATGCCGAAACCACACCCATCCCAGTTCCGGCAATGTAGAAAAAGTTGTGATACGTTGCGACACGTCACGTGACATGGAGAGTTTGACACTCCTGATCTATAGGGTTTTTTAAAAAAAGTTTTATTTTAGAAATTAAATTTGGTTAATATGACAGCTTCTATATATTTGGTATTTTCTCCTTTCTGTAAATTTAACCAGCCACTTTTGCAGATCTTTAAGGGACGCCTTTAAGATTTAGGGTAAAAGCACATATAACTCATCCCTTCACATTGGGCAATCTTCCGTGCAATCCAGCTACCTCTTACAGCAGGGGTGTCAAGCTGCCGGCCTACAGACCGGATGCGTCACGCGGAAGCTGCCCCCACCCCATCTCCGGCAAGGAGAAAAAAGTCACGATACGTCGCAACACGTCACGTGACGTGGCGAGTTTGACACACCTTTCTTACAGGGAGTCTTGATTCCATACTGCAGCAATAGTCGCCTGCCAGTAGATCTGTATCTTGTTCTGGTCTGAAAAAAATACGGTGACCACCAGAGGGCAGCAGAAAGACCCAGAAGTCCCCCCCATCTCTTTGCTGCCATCTGGTGGACATTTGGATGCTTCCATCCCAGATCCAGTTCATGCAAAACTAGCCGTGTTGTTTTCCCGGTGGATTGCTGAGTAGTTTGTGAACGCTTTTTCTCTGCTCTTGTTTCTGACATTGCATATGAATAATGGGAAGTGCAAATACACCCCCCCCCCAAAAAAAATATGCAATATGCAGTGGATATGAGGATCTAAAAACACAAAGGATATGGGAAGTATTCTTTGACCCTTCGTTGCAATGTTTTTTTTTTTGTTGTTGCAAATTTGAGTTTACTTCAAGAACTCTTTCCTTTCACCTGACATGTTTTTTTAATGTCTTTCTGATGCCCTTTTCTGTCTTTTTCCCTGTGAAGCCAACAAACCCAAATAGAAGCTGGTTTATCACACCGTTTGGAGGAAACCCGTGGTGGGTGTACCTGGCTGCAGCTATTCCTGCTCTCCTGGTGACCATCCTCATCTTCATGGACCAGCAAATCACAGCTGTTATTGTCAACCGTAAAGAGCACAAACTAAAGGTGGGTGCCTCGTTAGGCAGGATTTGAGCGGGGATGAGCCAAATTGTTTTACAGAGTAAATTGGGGTAGATCTCTCCAGGAGATTGGGGCAGTTAACTGTTCTGAGGACAATGGTGATAGGTTCCAATGAGGTCTCCTTGGAAGCAGTTCATTGCTTAAAATAATAGTAGTAACTGTGAGAGGGATCTCGGAGTCCTAGTGGACAATCCCTTAAATAGGAGCCAGCCGTGTGCTGCAGCTGCCAAAAAGGCCAACACAGTGCTAGGCTGCATTAACAGAGGGACAAAATCAAGATCACGTGAAGTATTAATACCACTTTACAATGCCTTAGTAAGGCCACACTTGGAATACTGCATCCAGTTTTGGTCACCACGATGTAAAAAAGATGTTGAGACTCTAGAAAGAGTACAGAGAAGAGCAACAAAGATGATTAGGGGACTGGAGGCTAAAGCATATAAGGAACGGTTGCTGGAATTGGGTATGTCTAGTTTAACGAAGAGAAGGACGAGGGGGGACAGGATAGCAGTCTTCCAGTATCTCAGGGGCTGCCCCAAAGAAGAGGGAGTCAAGCTATTCCCCAAAACGCCTGAAGGCAGGACAAGAAGCAACGGGTGGAAACTAACCAAGGAGAGAAGCAACCTAGAACTAAGGAGAAACTTCCTGACAGTGAGAACAATTAACCAGTGGAACAACCTGCCTCTAGAAGCGATGAATGCTCCAACACTGGAAGTTTTTAAGAAGAGACTGGACAGCCATTTGTCCGAAATGGTATAGGGTTTCCTGCCTGAGCAGGGGGTTGGGCTAGATGACCTCCAAGGTCCCTTCCAACTTTATCATCATCATCATCATCATCATCATCATCATCATCATCATCATCATCATCATTATTATTATTATTATTATTATTATTATTATTATTATTATTGTTATTAATGCGTTGAGGGATGCATTATTAAGTGGTCATCCTTGGTTGTATAAACAGAGGCATAGAATCAAAATCACGTGAAGTATTAGTACCGCTTTATGAAGCCTTAGTGAGGCCACACCTGGAATACTACATCCAGTTTTGGTCACCACATTAGAAAAAACAACGTTGAGACTTTGGAAAAAGTGCAGAGAAGAGCAACTAAGATGATTAAAGGCCTGGAGACTAAAACATACGAAGAATGGTTGCAGGAATTGGGCATGACTAGTCTAGAGAAAAGAAGGACCAGGGGTGACATGATAGCAGTCTTCCAGTATTTGAGCAACTGCCACAAAGATGAGGGGGTCAACCTGTTTTCCAAAGCACCAGAAGGCCAAACAAGAAACAAGGGATGGAAACTAATCAAGGAGAGAAGCAACCTGGAACTAAGGAGAAACTTCCTAACAGCGAGGACAATTAACCGGTGGAACAGCTTGCCTCCAGAAGTTGTGGGTGCTTCACTAGAGGTTTTAAAGAAGAGACTGGACAGCCACTTGTCTGAAATGGTATAGGGCAGGGGTGTCAAACTGCCAGCCCATGGGGCGGACGCATCACGCAGAAGCCACACCCACCCCATTGCCGGCAATGGCAAAACAGTCCCGATACATCACGTGACGTCACGAGTTTGACATGTCTGGTATAGGGTCTCCTGCTTGAGCAAGAGATTGGTCTAGAAGACCTCCAAGGTCCCTTCCAGATCTATTCTGATTGAATCTATGGTGCATTTAGATTATTTTAGATAATGATTCCCAGAAGGCCTTAACAATGATGAAAGATTAAGATTATTTTAATCCCAAATTCTAAAAGACCTCAAGAAATCTAGATGGACATTAGTTTCCATCCATTACCTGTTATCCTGCCTTCAGGTGCTTTGGAGGATATAATCCTCCCCAATAATTTGGAGAATTTAACTTGCCTTCTCCTTAACGGACATGTGATTAAATCAACATGGCCTCCACAGCCACCTAGTGTTTGCCCCTAAGAAAAGAGTGAGAATGCTTTCTGAAGAAATATAAATGGGCTTTGTCTTGGCTTTGAACCAGGAAACACAGCTGGGCCAACTGTTCAGCCTGGAAGGAAATATCTCTGAATGCCACCAGCTGTTTATTATTGCGAAATCAACATTTATCAATTGACCCCTCCTTCATTTCATCTCAGGCTCTGCTTACCATGTTTCTCCAAATGCAAAACTCTACCAACCACAGAGCTTGGATCAATCAGGATACCCCATCTTCGTAGGCCGGAAATCCAGACTCTTTGCAGGGGGCTGGAGGCGTGATCAGAATCCCCACCAAAAAATGACAAGAGAAGGTTAGATGGAGGAAGGAGACATTGAGAAGCACCTAAGATCCTGCTGGATCTGTATTGCTGCAGCCCATGTTCAGGATAGCTATGTATCCCCTCCCTTTTTTATCCAGCTGATTTACCCATCGGAAGTTGAAGAGAAGACAGAGTTTCAGCATAAACCTTTTCGGACATCATTTAAGAAACTTGTTCAGACTGCTTGCATTAACAAGAATTAACGTAGTTCTCTCCCGGGAGGTATCTGGGAGTGTATATTTCCAATCTTAACTGAATAAAGGGACCTTGGAGGTCTTCTAGTCCAACTCCCTGATCAAGCAGGAGACTGAAGGCAGGACAAGGAGCAACAGGTGGAAACTAATCAAGGAGAGAAGCAACCTAGAACTAAGGAGAAACTTCCTGACAGTGAGAACAATTAACCAGTGGAACAACCTGCCTCCAGAAGCGGTGAATGCTCCAACACTGGAAGTTTTTAAGAAGAGACTGGACAGCCATTTGTCCGAAATGGTGTAGGGTTCCTGCCTGAGCAGGGGGTTGGACTAGATGACCTCCAAGGTCCCTTCCAACTTTATCATTATTATTATTATTATACTCTATACCAGTGATGGCGAACCTTTTAGAGACCGAGTGCCCAAACTGCAATCCAAAACCCACTTATGTATCGTCGGGTGCCGGGTGGGCGTGGCCCACTGGGTGGGCGTGGCCAATTGGGTGGGCATGGCTGTGGTGGTAACGGCAGACGGGGTGGGACTAAAAAGTTCAATCAATCAATTCCAACTTTGCGACATCTTTTTTTTCCCGTGAGAAGTTGGAATTGATTGATTGAACCTTGGGGGTTTTTTGCACACGGCGGCGGACGCCTAAAACGAAAAAGTTTTATAAAACCCAGGTGAAGGCCTAGGACTGGGGTGATGGCACGCGTGCCCACAGAGAGGGCTCTGAGTGCCGCCTCTGGCACCCGTGCCATAGGTTCGCCACCACGGCTCTATACCATTTCAGACAAACGGCCGTCCAACCTCTTATCAGGTTTTCTCTTTGATTAGTTTCCATCCACTGCTTCTTCTACTGCGTTCAGGTGCTTTGGAGAATAGGTTGACCACCTCTTCTCTGTGACAGCCCCTCAAGTATTGGGATACTTAGTTGGACTTTACACCTAGCTAAGTAAAAAACAAAACCAAACCTGGAGGTATAGATATTTCTACAGGACAAGAATATACTGTCAACACTATTCCTTCTTTTCACTAGACTAGACATATCCAATCCCTGCTACTGTTCATCATATGATTTAGCCCCCAGTCCCCTAATCATCTTTGTGGCTCTCCTTTGCACTTTTTCCAATCTCGACATCTGTTTTGTGTTGTGATGACCAAAACTGGATACAGTAATTCCAAGTGTGGCCTTACCAGGGCATTATAAATTGATACTAACACTTCACGTGATCTTGGTTTTATCGCTCTGATGAAGCAGCCTAGGACATTGATGGCGAACCTTTTAGAGACCGAGTGCCCAAACTGCAACCCAAAACCCACTTATGCATCATTGGGTGCCGGGTGGGTGTGGCCTATTGGGTGGGTGTGGCCCATTGGGTGGGCGTGGCTGCGGTGGTAACAGCAGACTGGATGGGACTAAAAAGTTCAATCAATCAATTCCAACTTTGCAAGATGTTTTTTTTTTCCCACAAGAAGTTGAAATTAAATGATTGATTGAACCTTTTTTTTTTGTACACGGCGGCGGAGGCCTAAAGCAAAAAGGTTTTATAAAACCCAGCTGAAGGCCTAGGACTGGGGCGACGGCGCGCGTGCCCACCGAGAGGGCTCTGAGTGCCGCCTCTGGCACCCGTGCCATAGGTTCGCCACCACTGGCCTAGGATTGCTGCAGAAGTATTTCAACTGCTGTTCCATTTATTATTGTTGGAATATCCATCCAGTTGTGTGACCACGTCCCTGCAGATGGAAATATACGTATCTATACCTCCAGGTTTTTTTTTACTTAGCTAGGTGTAAAGTCCAACTAAGTTTCCCAATACTTGAGGGGCTGTCACAGAGAAGAGGTGGTCAACCTATTCTCCAAAGCACCTGAAGGCAGGAGAAGAAGCAATGGATGGAAACTCATCAAGGAGAAAATGAACCTAGAAATAAGGAGAAATTTCCTGACAGTAAAATCAGTTAATCAATGGAATGGCCTGCCTTCAGAAGAAATGCTCTTATCACGGGAGGTTTCTGATAAGAGATTGGACAGCCGTTTGTCTGAAATGGTTTAGAGTCTCCTGCTTGATCAGGGAGTTGGACTAGAAGACCTCCAAGGTCCCTTTATTCTGTTAAGATTATAGCTTTGCAACATATAGATGCCGAAGGGATTATCGTCAAGCTCAATGGGATTTTAACACCCATCTAAGTCAAAAGAAGTGGAGGTACAGATCATTTGTATAGGACAAGAACATATCATGCCCTTTGTTACGCTACGGCAGACATGTCAAACTCGCGACGTCACGTGACGTCGCGCAGCATGTTGGGACGGTTTTGCCATTGCCGGCAATGGGGCGGGCATGGCTTCCGCGTGACGCTTGACACCCCTGTGCTACGGGGTTTCATTGGCTGAGTTCCTACTCCATAAGAATCACACTTCTTATGGAATTGTGGGGCAGGATGGTTTCCCATTGGAGGCATCTCGCCCTTGTCCTGTCCTCATACTCCTAGGAGTATCTTTTCTCTCCAGCAGCCAAGGTGTCATTGTGCTTTCATAATTTTTCCCACCTCCTACTACAGGGGTCTTCAAACTTGGCCCTTTTATGACTTGTGGACTTCAACTCCCAGAATTCCTCAGCCAGGCACGCTGGCTGAGGACTTCTGGGAGTTGAAGTCCACAAGTCATAAAAGGACCAAGTTTGAAGACCCCTGTTCTAAGGTTTCAAATAGAGGTGACAGAGGGGTAAAATAAGTATATATGTTGAAAGCAATGTTCTCTCTTGAATCTGCTTTCAGTCATCTTAATGGTCTCCCCACGGCTGCTAATACACTCAAAATATAAAATACATTAAGTTCAAGAGAAAAAGAAGTATTTCTCTTAACAGTACATTTCTTCACTTTCTCTACTTCTCCATTTTCAGCTTATTTCCAAAGTTCTTTGATCCGTGCTTTTTTTGCAGTGAGATCTTCACTAAGTTGAATTTTTATTCTTCATAGCTAACTTGAGACACTAGCAAGAGAGGTGCTATTTTCTTTTAAGCTGCATACAAGGCAAAGATAGACACGCTTGAAACAACACCAGATGTGAGAACAAAATGACAGCCCTGTTAAATTTGCACGGTGAAAAAAAAAATTGGGACAAGAACAAGGTGCAAATCTTGGTGCTAATTAACTTCTTTTCAAGATAAAGCAGGGTGTCTGCTTTAGGCTACATTACTTCCAAAAAATATATCTGTCTTTGAGAATAATTCCGTCATTTGCAGGTGAAGTCTGAATTTCATTTAACTTGACTCTACACCCTGATGGCCAAAGGGGAAACTTAACACTTTAAATATCCTCACTCACATTACTTTATTTTCACAAGTTTCAAGATGCACAAGGCCATTTTGCGTAGGATTAAAAAAAAAGTGTTTATTAGGTGGTTCTCCTCCTGACGTTTTCTCCCTTTAGTATCTCTCAGCTCATTTGCTGTGGGAGCAAAGTGGAGGACTGTCCAGTCTCTTCTTCAAAACTTCCAATGTTGGAGCATTCACCGCTTCTGGAGGCAGGTTGTTCCACTGGTTAATTGTTCTCACTGTCAGGAAGTTTCTTCTTAGTTCTAGGTTGCTTTTCTCCTGGATTAGTTTCCATCCGTTGCTTCTTGTCCTGCCTTCGGGTGCTTTGGAGAATAGCTTGACTCCCTCTTCTTTTTGGCAACCCCTGAGATATTGGAAGACTGCTATCATGTCACCCCTCGTCCTTCTCTTCACTAAACTAGACTTGCCAGCAACTGTTCCTTATATGTTTTAGCCTCCATCCCCTAATCATCTCTGTTGCTCTTCTATGCACTCTTTCTAGAGCCTCAACATCTTTTTTACATCGTGGTGACCAAAACTGGATGCAGGATTCCAAGTGTGGCCTTACCGAGGCATTGTAAAGTGGTATTAACACTTCAAGCTCAGACAGCATCTGGGTTCAAACTACCTAATCATGTTTTAGCCTAGCCTAGAGTATGAGCCGTGGTGGTGCAGTGGTTAGAATAGGGCTTTTCAACCTTTTCACCCGTTGTACCACCTTTAGGATATGGCAATATCTGAATACCACCAGTCGCCCAGCAAGGTGTCAAAAACTTGACCCAAAAAAAAAAAAAGGAAAAAAGGGATAAAGTACAGGTAGTCCTCGACTTACAACAGTTCGCTTAGTGACTGTTTGAAGTTACAATGGCACTGAAAAATGTGCCCCCCAAGCCACAGACGAGCAAGTCACCTGCCTGCCCACCCAGCGGCGCTCTTCATCCTGTCCGATGTTTTCATTGTGAGCATTTCTGTTGAGGATTGGCAGCAGGGGTGGGGTGGGGGGTGTTTGGTTTTTATTCCCCCCCCCCGTCTGCTGGGTGGTTGCAGCAGGTTTTGGTCACTTCACATGACCCTGGGACACTGTGACCGTCATAAATATGAATCAGTTGCCAAGCATCTGAATGTAAATCACAAGACCCTGGAGAGGCTGCAACATTCCAGCTGATCGGCGCTTCTTCTGGGCTCAGCAGAAGTGCCAGGATCAGTGCTGCTTTCCAGCTGATTGGTGCTTCTTCAGGGCTCAGCAGAAGCACCAGGATCAGCGCCAAGCTCCAGCTGGAGCCTGGCACTGCTGATCCTGGCGCTTCCACTGAGCCCTGACAGCCCCAAAGAAGCGACGATCAGCTGGAAAGCGGCACTGATCCTGGCACTTCCGCTGAGCCCTGACAGCCCTGCAGCTCCAGCCGTCTCTTGCTCAGGCTTGTGCGGTGCTGCCACCATTCAGCTCATTCCCCTCCCCCGCTACCACTTTTCTAGGATGGTCGCGTACCACCTGCCAGGTGCCAATGTACCACAGGTGGTACCCGTACCACTGGTTGAAAAGCCCTGAAATACGCTGACTCTGTAAACTGCTTAGAGAAGGCTGTAAAGCACTACGAAGCGGTATGTAAGCCTAAGTGCTATTGCTGTCCTTCCAATGGAATAGCTCAGCTCCAGGGTTGCCATCCTCACGGCAAAACCTCATGCTTCAAATTAACACTCCTCTTTCTTTTTCCCATCTCACCTTCGCAGAAAGGTGCTGGATATCACCTGGATCTCTTCTGGGTGGCTGTGCTGATGATCATCTGTTCCTTCATGGGCCTGCCATGGTATGTTGCTGCTACCGTGATCTCCATTGCACACATCGACAGTTTGAAGATGGAAACGGAGACCTCAGCACCTGGTGAACAGCCCAAGTTTTTGGGAGTCAGGTATGCTGAACTGGTGGGAAGGGAGATTGAGTCCTAAACATTCTAGGAAGCTGTCTAGCCTGGCATTCTTCACAGACCAGAAGCTGCAGGCTGTATTTTCCCCGAACAGGTGGAGCAAACATAGCTTAGAGCAGGGGTCTTCAAACTTGGCCCTTTGATGACTTGTGGACTTCAATTCCCAGAAGTCCTCACCCAGGCACGCTGAGTTGAAGTCCACAAGTCATAAAAGGGCCATGTTTGAAGCCCCCTGGCTTAGAGCAATGAGACTTAGACATAGATAACATAGAGTAGATTGTGGGGTCCTTGGTGCTCTCTGATCTTGGGAGTTTTTTTCTCGCAAGGCGTTTCGTGGACAATCACTTAAATATGAGCCAGCCGTGTGCTGCAGCTGCCAAAAAGGCCAACATAGTGCTGGGCTGCATTAACAGAGGGATAGAATATAGATCACGTGAAGTATTAATACCACTTTACAATGCCTTGGTAAGGCCACACTTGGAATACTGCATCAAGTTTTGGTCACCACGATGTAAAAAAGATGTTGAGACTCTGGGAAGAGTACAGAGAAGAGCAACAAAGATGATCAGGGGACTGGAGGCTAAAACATATAAGGAACGGTTGCTGGAATTGGGTATGTCTAGTTTAACGAAGAGAAGGATGAGGGGGGACATGATAGCAGTGTCCCAATATCTCAGGGGCTGCCATAAAGAAGAGGGAGTCAAGCTATTCTCCAAAGCGCCTGAAGGCAGGACAAGAAGCAACGGATGGAAACTAGTCGAGGAGAGAAGCAACCTAGAACTAAGGAGAAATTTCCTGACAGTTAGAACAATTAATCAGTGGAACAACCTGCCTCCAGAAGCGGTGAATGCTCCAACACTGGAAGTTTTTAAGAAGAAACTAGACAGCCATTTGTCCGAAATCGTATAGGGTTTCCTGCCTGAGCAGGGGGTTGGACTAGATGACCTCCAAGGTCCCTTCCAACTTTATCATTATTATTATTATTTTAGATAACATAGAGTAGATTGTGGGGTCCTTGGTGCTCTCTGATCTTGGGAGTTTTCTCGTAAGGCGTTTCGTTACCAAACTAGGTAACATCATCAGTGCTGGAAGAGAATGGGAAAGATTGATGGCTGTTAATCAGCTGGGATGCATACTGGAGAGTACTAAGAAAGAGAAGGACGAGGGGGTGATGTGATAGCAGTCTCCCAATATTTGAGGGGCTGTCACAGAGAAGAGGGAATTGACTTATTCTCCAAAGCACCTGAAGGCAGAACAGGAAGCAACGGATGGAAACTAATCAAGGAGAGAAACAACCTAGAGCTAAGGAGAAATTTCCTGACAGTGAGAACAATCAATCAATGGAACGGCTTGCCTCCGGAAGTTGTGCGTGCTCTAACACTGGAGGTTTTTAAGAAGAGATTGGACAGCCATTTGTCTGAAATGGTATAGGGTTTCCTGCCTGAGCCAGGGGTTGGACTAGAAGACTTCCAGGGTCCCTTCCAACTTTATTATTCTACGTTCCATATTCTATCTTTCTTGAACAGTAAAATGTCCTTCAAATAAGAGTTGATTATTTTATTCCTGGATTTGATTTCAGGGAGCAGAGAGTGACTGGATGCCTCGTATTCATTCTGACAGGCGTTTCGGTGTTCATGGCGCCCATCTTGAAGGTAAATGCCTTTTTTTTAATTTGTTTATCTCTTCCCCATCCTTCTTAGAATTCTGAAATAATAATCCCTTAGCCAGAAAGTTCAAAAAAGCAACGTATTTTTATTATATTAAAAGGACTGAAATGAAACCATTAAAGAGGAAGATCAAAACATTATTGCTGTGATTTTAAGGACAGAGGAAATTCCTGAGAAACATACTCAAGAGGAGAGGAATCACAGCAGAAAGAGGAGAAATTTTGCCTTGGCATTTGCAGAAAATGTTTTTGCAACCGCATAGGCCAGGGGTAGGCAACCTTGGCTCTTTTATGACTCGTGGACTTCAACTCCCAGAATCCCTGAGCCAGCCATGCTGAGGGGAAAGGGAGAGGTTTCCAAGCTGAGCCATGCTGGCTCAGGAATTCTGGGAGTTGAAGTCCATGAGTCATAAAAGAACCAAGGTTGCCTACCCCTGGTCTAGGCTGAATTTAGGGACAATTATGGGCAGGGTTTTTGTTTTTTTTTGTCTTAGCCAAATTTTGCCGGGGTAGAATCCCAAGATTTTGGACAAGTTGTACCTGGGGGAAAAACAGTTACTCTTATTTTATTATAAAATAAAACCAGGTTTCCAAATCAAGAGGAATGAAAATTATACAGACCCAGAATTCTATAATGTCTGTCCGTCTAATCCTTTATATAGCCATCCATCTCATGCATGTGACTCTGAACAATAAAAACAATACAAGCACATCTTAAATAACCACAAAAACAGGAAACATCCACGCCATCCCAGAAAGTGTTTTAAAACTCAGACATTGTAGAGCATCTTGTGTGCTCCCCGGCTCCAGGTGTTCCCCAGGCCTGTTGAAAAAACCAAGAGCGATAATCCTCGACTTACGACTGGTCGCTTAACATTCTGGACACTTGGCAGCTGTCCCGCATTTACAGAAATTAGCAGCATTCCTGTGTTTTACGATGGTTGGCTGGCAACCCCAGTTTCCATCAAACGTGCACGGCAAACAACGGGGTTGCTTAATGACCATAGTGGTCATAAAATTGGGTCCAGTCACGTGACGACCTGCTTTACAACCAATTACCACTGTAATAGTTGGGGTCAGTTATGGTAATAACTCAGGGACTACCTGTAAGCACATTGTTGTGGACCTAGAGAATTTTTTTGAAGACCTAAGGAGGTCTAAAGTTAATGTTGATGGTCAAGAGCTGTAGGTGTTTAATTGGGCAACTAACGGAAAGTTAAGTAATGACCTTCATTTTTTTTATATCTGCTTGGTACGTAGGGCAGTTTTCCCCTAGCACAGGAGTCCCCAACCTGTGGGCCACAGCCCACTATAGATCCGTGGCCTATTCGCAACTGGGTTGCATGAGTGGCTGGCTAGTATGCCCGTGCACGCGTGCACAGCCGCACTCATGCAAGTGTCACAGGCTATCACTGCTGCATGCGTGCAAGCATCGCGGGCACTCGGGGACCCACTTGCACAAGCATCACAGGTGCTCAGGGACCCACTCATGAGCTTCATGGGTGCTCTTGGCCTCGTGCGAGCAATGGGTGCTCATGTGCACACCCGTACGCACCTGCTCCTCCCACAAAACCGCCCATTCTTTTGTCCCTCCTCCCCCGGGAGTACAAGACCACCCATTTGGGAGATGCCAGTTGCCTCCACTTTGGGGATGGTGAATGGATTAAAAAAAAAAACCAGGACCACACATTAAGTTCCAGTTAACCTGATTAATTTCTATACCCACGAATCTAGTCAACTAATGGTCAGCACTAAATTGGCCCCAGATAAGAACTAACAGAGTTGGGCTTGGGTTGCTTATGGGAACATAACAATTCTAGGCTGATTTCTCTCTTGACTCCACCCCCAGACTCTGCCTCTTCTTCTCCTACAGCAGACATGTCAAACTCGCGACGTCACGTGACGTCGCGCAACGTATCGGGACGGTTTTGCCATTGCCGGCAATGGGGTGGGCGCAGCTTCCAGATGACGCATCTGGCCAGCGGGCCGGCAGTTTGACATCCATGTCCTACTACAGCTTTCCCAAAATTCTGGGGAATTGCCGTCAACTCCCCGGTTCTGATACGGGATTTTGGCATGTGCTTGCAGACTTTCTATATTGTAAAGTGTTCAGATTTGGTTGTATGACCGTGTTACTGGGGTCCAGCTGTGCCCTATCGTTGAAAATAATTGGTTAGCAGGACTGTCGGTGCATGAACTGTACAGTAGCCATGGCAGTTCTGGTTTGCATGATTCGTACAGGAAGAATAGAATTTTGAATCTTGAAATCAAGGTGTGGGCATGGCCTTCAAAACTGCAGTGGATCAGAGCAAACTCCAAGGGATATGTTGCGGCTGTAAACAAAGAGATCCATCATTTTAATGTGTTTTTTTTTTCCCCTGCTGGGCATGAAAAGCCAGAGAAAGTGCAATTAGAATTCTGCTCATTTCTTTGTTCCTTTTTTTTTTCAAATACCTCTTTCCCTCTCTGGTGCTTCCAACAGCTCCTTCGTTGTTTATTAACAGACTGGTTAAGATTGCGTAATTACTGTTGTGCAGAAGTGTCTGCATTGCAAACAAAAATAGGTGAGAACAATTCTGCACTGAAGTAATTTACTTAGGTTGTAGAGCAGGGGTGTCCAACCTTGGCAAACTTTGAGGCCTGTGGACTTCAAGTCCCAGAATTCTCCAGCCAGCCAGCCATTTTATTTTAATTTTAATGCTGGTTGAGGAATCCTGGGACTTGAGGTTCACAGGTCTCAAAGCTGCCAAGGTTGGGCACATCTACTGTAGAGTGTGCTGGGAGGTGTCTGGTTTGCCAAGGATCAGGGCAGTGTTCAGGTGCCCAGGCAATTAGCTCTTCTGGATCCAGAGGCAATAAGCAAAGCAGCAATTAATGGGGTTTTAAGAGTTGTTATTATTAGCTCAAACGGACAAGAATTAAAGCATAATATAAAAGGCAGACACACCAAGAAAAATAATATCCAAATTTCATATGTATGTATATATGTATATATGTCTAGATAGATAGATAGATAGATAGATAGATAGATAGATAGATAGATAGATAGATAGATAGATAGATAGATAGATAGATAGATAGATATAGAAAGACAGACAGACAGATAGATAGATATATTAATTTTTTTATAATTACAAATGCTTAATATTTTATCAGCAACATATTGTCTGGGTTCCAAAATTTAACTTATTAATACATGTTAAATTCCTTTCTCTCTATCTCGTTTTTCTAGCCATTGATAAAAGGTATCCCATGTTCTAAAGCAGGGCTTTTCAACCTTTTCACCCATTGTACCACTTTTAGGATATGGCAATATCTGAGAACCACCAGTCGCCTAGCAAGGGGTCAAAAACTTGATGACCCCCCAAAAAAAGGAAAAAAGTGATAAAGTACAGGTGGTCCTCGACTTACAACAGTTCGCTTAGTGACTGTTCGAAGTTACAATGGCACTGAAAAAAGGGCCCCCCAAGCCACAGCCGAGCAAGACCCCTGCCTGCCCACCTGGCGGCGCTCTTCCTCCTGTCCGAGGTTTCATTGTTGTGAGCATTTCTGTTGAGGATTGGCAACAAGGGTGGGGTGGGGAGGTTGGTTTTTATTCCCCCCGTCTGCTGGGTGGTTGTAGCAGGTTTTGGTCACTTCACATGACCCTGGGACACTGACCGTCATAAATATGAATCAGTTGCCAAGCATCTGAATGTAAATCACAAGACCCTGGAGATGCTGCAACATTCCAGCTGATCGGTGCTTCTTCTGGGCTCAGCAGAAGTGCCAGGATCAGTGCTGCTTTCCAACTGATTGGTGCTTCTTCAGGACTCAGCAGAAGCACCAGGATCAGCGCCGAGATCCAGCTGGAGCCTGGCGCTGATCCTGGCACTTCCACTGACAGCCCTGAAGAAGCGCCGATCAGCTGGAAAGCGGCACTGATCCTGGCGCTTCCGCTGAGCCCTGACAGCCCTGCAGCTCCAGCCGTCTCTCACTCAGGCTTGTGCGGTGCTGCCACCGGTTCAGCTCATTCCCCTCCCCCACTACCACTTTTCTAGGATGGTCGCGTACCACCTGCCAGGTGCCAATGTACCACAGGTGGTACCTGTACCACTGGTTGAAAAGCCCTGCTCTAAAGTATACGGAATCTTCTTTCTCTTTCATTTTCAATGTCAATCTATCCATTTCTTTTTAATTAACTCTTCCTCCGTTGGTAAATCTTCATTTTTTCCAGTGTTGAGCGAATACAATTCTCGCTGCAGTCCATACCTGTAAAATTAGATATATACCTTCTTTCTCATAATTTCCTACAATTATGCCTAACAAAAATAATTCTGACTTAAAATCTATATGTTTTTCTACCCAAGGCTGTCAGGAGCTCTATAATAACGACAGCAGAGAAGCGCCAAGGTAGGGAACAGTGTCCACAGAATCTAATGTTAGATTTTGTGCAGAAACTCTCAAACAAACAACACAACTTCAAGGTTTTTATCAAAACCTGGGGCCATTAAGTCCTGCTATGGTCAGGGACTGTAAGACCTGACCTTGACCGGCTGGCACAACACTCTGGGCTGGGAATCAAAAGTGTGAGACTTTCACAGCAGAAAAAGCTTTGAAGTGGTGTGAAGATTCTTCCCCTTCTCTTTTATTTAGTAAACAAAAGTATAAAAAAAAAAACCAAGCAAGCTAGCTAAAACCGAGCTTTAAATAAATATCTAGACTTTTCTTAATATGAAGAGAAATCAAAACATGCCACTAATCTCCTCAAAATAACAATGGGTCTTCCTCATTGCCACCACAGTACTCTTCTCAAAAGTACTAGAATAGAATAACAGAGTTGGAAGGGACCGTGGAGGTTTTCTAGTCCAGCCCCTTGCTCAAGCAGGAGAACCTATACCATCTCAGACAAGTGACTGTCCAGCCTCTTCTTAAAAATCTCCAGTGATCGAGCGCCCACGATTTCTGGGGACAAGCTGTCCCACTGATTAATTGTCCTCACTGTTAGGAAATTCCTCCTTAATTCCAGGTTGCTTCTCTCTTTGGTTAGTTTCTATCAGTTGCTTCTTGTCCTACCTTCAGGTGCTTTGGAGAATAGCTTGACTCCCTCTTCTTTGGGGCAACCCTTGTATACAAATCCTGTACACTGTATGCAGCTTGCCCTGTATCCTTCCCAATGTACACATATACCAAGCAGATACAATATGAGGAGACGGCACAAATGCACTTGCACACTCAAATCCACCCGGATTGCACACACTTAATCATACAGGCAACATGCCTACCTCTCTTGATTCGACCCACAGGAACCCAGAGATACAAATACACTATTTTGTTACACAACTAAAAATACAGATGCCTCCTATGACCATTGCTGGTTTAGGGTTAGAAGGCCAGAATCCATATTCCAGATGTTTTTCCGAAGTTAAGAGCTAGAAATTCCAAAACGCAAGCTCCTCTGCAAATATGGCATCTATCAATATATAATTATTATTTTGAAATGAAAGGAATGTCCAATTTTTAAAAAATTGGAGCAAGTTGTCTGTTGGTAGTTAGAGAATAATGTTGGTAGTTAGAGAATAATGCACGTGCCCCTATGGAACTATATGGGAACTATGTGGTGATGTAGGAGAAGAACTGGCAGAACCTGGGGACGGAGCCAAAAGTGGGATTAGCCTAGAATCCATACGTAGCCACAAACAAAGTCCAATCCCTTGAATTCCGTTGAGACTTGCTAAACATTAGTTGAGAAGTTTCTTTTGCATAACCACGCATACAAATCAGTTTAATTGGACCTTCATGTGAGGATTTGATCATTTGCACCTGACAAGCAAAGAGTTTAGATGACAGGTAGGGTTGCATGAGTTGTTGACCTTTGTTTGTATAAATCAGTAAATTTATGCACATAATTTATGAATCAGAGAAGGGCTGAACTCAGTGAACTGCAGATTCATATCAAAGATTCATTAAGTTCATCGTGTTTCTGATTCACCCTCCTATGGTGCAGGTTCTCTCCTGCTTTTTGTAGAGTGTGGGAAGGATTTTTCAGAGCTTGATACGTAGCTGGATGATTTGAATTTTGAAAAATCATATCCATCCTCAGGACTACCAGTACTTGGAAACATGAGGAACAGGAGCAATGGATTTAAAACTGCCACATGTATTAGGAAGAATTTCGCCCTCATGCTGTGACAATCAGCTGGCACAACTATGATTTACATTTCCCAGGGCCGAACAGAGTTTTTGCAAGAGATCCCTTGGGTAAACACTGCCTGCCTTTGGGGTGTTAAACTGCGTGTTATCTCAGGAAGGAGATAATTATATGATAAAGCAATGATATGCCCAAAGTTGTGTAATAAAAACATACAACTCATTTTTATTTTATTTTATTTTTTGCATCGCCACCAATTTAGCCTTCCGATGTTTAACGCCATTAGGACTAAGGCTTAATTTGAAAAAAACTTGTGTTGTTGATTTGGTAGCTGAAAACACACAACCCAGCTCACAATATTCTTATAGTAGCAAAGTATGAAGAGATCGCTCTGCGTAGCTTATAATTGCAAGAAATCTGTCACCAGAACTGATCCCGTGTTAAAGGTTTGTTGTATAGGCAGTCCTGGTTTAAGGACCACAGTTGGGACTGGCAACTGAGTTGTTAAGCAAAGTGGTTGCCAAACAAAGTGGTTGCAGCTGTGCTTACAATCTTACTTCAGCTTTCCTTTGTTTTGCAGACCTGTGAAAGTTGTACATGCAAAGATTGTCGAGTTATTTTTTTTCAATACAGATAGTCCTTGACTTACAACCACCATTGAGGCCAAAATTTCCGTTGCTAAGCGAGACGTTTATTAAGTGAGTTAAGTGCCCCATTTTACGGCCTTTCTTGCCACCGTTGTTAAGAGAATCACGGCCGTTGTTAAGTTAGTAACAAGGTTTTTTAAGTGAATCCGGCTTCCCCCATTGACTTTGCTTGTCTGAAGGTCACAAAAGGGGATCGCGTAATCCTGAGACACTGCGACCGTCATAAGTACGAGTCAGTTGCCAAGCGTCTGAATTTAGATCATGTGACCAAGGGGATGCTGCAACAGTCGTTAAGGGTGAACAATGCCGGTTTGGGGATTCTGGGAGTTGACGTCCACAAGTCTTCAAGTGGCCAGGGTTGGACACTCCTGGATTAATGTTTTCCAGCATAAGGAACCAGGTTTTTTCTTTGTCTGAGCATCCAGCAGGTAGCTTAGATCAGGGGTAGGCAACCTTGGCTCTTTTATGATCACCCAGTAATTCGTTCAGTATAAGATCTCCAGATCCTTCCCATCGTGCCCACAAGAAAATAACTGAATCCTTAGTACTAATGACAGCAGAAAGCTAATATAGCTAGCAAAGTGTCTATGGCAGGGGTAGGCAACCTTGGCTCTTTTATGACTTGTGGACTTCAACTCCCAGAATTCCTGAGCCAGCCATGCTGAGGGGAAAGAGAGAGGTTTCCAATCTGAGCCATGCTGGCTCAGGAATTCTGGGAGTTGAAGTCCACGAGTCATAAAGTGGCCTAGGCCTAGGCCAGAGATAGGTAACCTTGGCTCTTTTATGACTCGTGGACTTCAACTCCCAGAATTCCTGAGCCAGCCATGCTGAGGGGAAAGGGAGAGGTTTCCAAGCTGAGCCATGCTGGCTGAGGAATTCTGGGAGTTGAAGTCCACGAGTCATAAAAGAGCCAAGGTTGCCTACCCCTGGCTTAGATCAGGGGTGTCAAACTCAATTTCACTGAGAGCCGCATCAGCATCGCGGTTGCCCTTTGGGGCCGGGTGGGTGTGGCCAGAGTGGGTGCAGCCTACTGGGTGGGCGTGGATGGAGTGGGTGTGGCCTATTGGGTGGGCGTGGCCAGTTCTACATCATTCGCGTCAAGGGTGCCTGTGGGGGCCTGGGCAGGAGTGGGACAGATCTGACGGTCTCTGGCAGAAGGGGGTGGGACTGGGGCAAAGTGCCAAGGCATGGTCCACCGGGGCAAGTGCCAAGATGGCCACCACAAAATTGTACATTGGCTCCCGGCCGGCCTGGGCCAGGGCCAAGGCAGCGGGGGCCATTCCCTCACTGTTTCCAGGATGGCTTCGCGGGCCACATGAAACCACTTTGCGGGCCGCATCCGGCCCCCGGGCCTTGTGTTTGACATGTCTGGCTTAGATAAATAGTACAGTAGAGTTTGATCCAGCAGGCCTTTTTTTTTTTTTGCTGGTTTCTCTGTCTTGTCATCTGGGATTCCCCCCAATCTTCTTCTTCTTCAGCCATCCCACCTCTACCCCTTTCTCAGAGCGGTCTTTTTCTTCAACCACTCTGGGTTTACTTACAAGGAGGCAAGCGTTTTCCTTTCCCTGCAAAGTGGCTAGCTTTAGAAACTCAAGAATGCTGGAAAATGAAAAATAGTGCACGGAAACTTCCTGTGCATTTTCCGTGCATTGCTTTGCACATCTTTGCCCAGGCCTCACCTTATCTTCCTTGCCTCAGACCAAAACATTTTTTCTTATAATGGGCCTGCTCCAGTTCCGCAATCAGAAGGAGAGGCGTCTCTTTCCTTTAGGTCTTTCCCTTTGACTTGGCGAGCCATTTATTTTAATTTATTTTATATCCCTCCTTTGTTGTTTTTTAAATAACTGAAGGAGACAAACATGCTTAAAGGTCCTTCCCCCCCCCCCAATAGCAACCCTATGAGGTGGGTTAGGCTGAGTGAGAGTAACTGGCCCAAAGTTATCCAGGCGGTTCTCATGCCTAAGGCAGGACTAGAACTCACTGTCTCCTGGAGATTGGCCCAACGTCACCTAGCTGGCTTTCATGCCCTAAGGCGGGATTAGAACTCCCAGTCTCTTGGTGATTGGCCCAAAGTCACCTAGCTGGCTTTCATGACCTAAGGTGAGACTAGAACTCCCAGTCTTCTGGTGATTGGCCCAAAGTCACCTAGTAAGGCGGGACTAGAACTCCCAGTCTCCTGGTGATTGGCCCAAGGTCATCTAGCTGGCTTTCATGCCCTAAGGCAGGACTAGAACTCCCAGTCTCCTGGTGATTGGCCCAAAGTCACCTAGTTGGCTTTCATGCCCTAAAGCGGGACTAGAATTCCCAGTCTCCTGGTGATTGGCCCAAGGTCACCTAGCTGGCTTTCATGCCCTAAGGTGGGACTAGAACTCCCAGTCTCCTGGTGATTGGCCCAAAGTCACCTAGTAAGGCGGGACTAGAACTCCCACTCTCCTGGTGATTGGTCCAAAGTTACCCAGCCAGTTTTCATGCCTAAGGCAGGACTAGAACTCCCAATTTCCCGTTGTCTAGCCTGGTATCTTACCAATTTAGACCAAACTCATCACAAAACCCTTTGATTGGTTAAGAGGGAACACAACCTTGCTCCCCTGTCCCACAGCTGCTTGTATAATGGGGGCTCTGATAAGCTAGGAGACGGATCCTTTCCGCATAGGAAAAAAAACATTTTTCGAACGCCAGGCTCAAGAAAGCGGGGCAGTGCGTCCCTTATTTCCTTCTTCCTTATAGAACGAATCAAATAAACATGGTTACAAGGTTATTCGCTGTAAATTACCTGGGGGAAAAAAAAATCACCTTGTTTTTCTTGTACTTTCAGCGGTCATTCAGAAAGTAGAAAAAGACTTTTGTTTCCTCATTTTTAGTGTCCCTGCTGATTTTGGCTTGCATATTATAAAATCTTGTGCAATGCTTCAAGTTTCTCTTTCTGATCTTTCCTGGTTATCTGGTTTTCTTTTTTTATTGCTTGCCCGGTTCAAAACCTTTTGCTGCTGCCAAACATTTAAAGGCAGAGCACAGGACTTGCTTTATATGCAAAGGTCATCAGCTCAATCATTACCTTTTCCGGATAGGACTAGAACTAAAGATTTGTGCCGGCCCAACCTTCCCAAATAGGGATGGGCAGAGTTGCGTCGAAAATGGCCAAGTTGATTTACTGATCACAAGCGCATACATGTGGCCTATGTTGGAAACATCCTCAATTTAAGAATATATATTCTCCAGGATATATTCGCAACGTTTGTAGGAGGTCAGCCAACTAGGTGTGCATCCACCTGTGCTCCACATCACATTTTGCTTTTAAATCTGTCTCTCGCATGAGCTTAGAACAGGGGTAGGCAACCTCGGCTCTTTTATGACTCGTGGACTTCAACTCCCAGAATTCCTGAGCCAGCCACGCTGAGGGGAAAGGGAGGTTTCCAAGCTGAGCCATGCTGGCTGAGGAATTCTGGGAGTTGAAGTCCACGAGTCTTAAAGTTGCCAAGATTGAGGACCCCTGATATAGGGCAGGGGTGGGGAACCTTGGCTCTTTTATGACTCGTGGACTTCAACTCCCAGAATTCCTGAGCCAGCCATGCTGAGGGGAAAGGCAGAGGTTTCCAAGCTGAGCCATGCTGGCTCAGGAATTCTGGGAGTTGAAGTCCACGAGTCATAAAAGAGCCAAGGTTGCCTACCCCTGGCCTAGTCCTCACCAAATGCTGTGGAGTGCTCTCAGCCGGAGGGAATTCTGAGAGTCGTCGTTCTGGCACATCCAGAAACCTCTAGTGTGTACAGATAGTCTTCGACTTACGACCACGATTGAGCCTAACATTTCTGTGGTTAAGCAAGACATTTGTTAAGTGGGTTTTGCCCCATTTTGCAAACTTTCTTGCCACAGTTGTTAAGTGAATCACTGCGGTTGATAAATTAGCAACCCGGTTGTTAAGTGAATCCGGCTTCCCCATTGACTTTGCTTGTCAGAAGGTCGCAAAAGGGGATCACGTGACCCTGGGACACTGCAACCATCATAAATAGGAGTAAGTTTCCAAGTGCCTGGATTTTGATCACGTGTTGCAACGGTCATAAGTGTGAAAAACGGTCATAAGTCACTTTTTTCAGTGGCACTGCAACTTTTAAACAAAACAAACTGTTGTAAGACGAGGACTAACTGTATAAGAATGCTGTTGAAAATATTGAATAAAATAGATCTGGTTTAATAAAGCAGCTTGTTGATTCCTAGATAATTTGAGAAAACTAACTGGCATTCTTGAGTGAGGGAATGGTAGTTACCACCTTCTAAAGACAACTTGTTCATATGCGCATATTCATAACTCAAAATATCTATAAGTCCTCTACTTAAGACCATTTTTTAAATAGTGCTTTGGAGGATTTAATTTTATTTATCTATAGCCCGCTTTTATTATTTTCATAAATAGCTCAAGGCGGTGAACATATTCAACGCACCTTCCTCCTTTTCCAATGGATTTCAATCATTCATTGCAGGTTATCAAATCTATAGTAACCAAATTATCAAATGCGAATAGATTTTTGAATGTAAAGATCGTTGATATATTATTAGCAACAATATCAAATACAGTGTTACCTTCACGGATGGACAAATTGCAGTGAGTTGGGTGGCAAACAAATTTAACTTAATAAATAAAATAAATGTTCTACTCCTAAACTGAGCTTGCTGGGCAATGTTTTTCAGTAGGATCTGTCTTTGAATTCAGCTCTCCATCCTCTGGCCTCTAAAAATATTACAAACTTTGTAAATAACATTTGTTACTTGTGATCGTAGCTGGGAATGTCCAAAACTATACAAACTTGAGTTTTTATTACCTGACACAAATTTAAATATTTTTAGTAGTTCTGTGAGAAGAGGAAAAAAAATTCCACTATGGAAAGATACCTTATTTAATTTTTTTTATTTTTTGGGGGGGTGGCTTGTCAAAGTTTAACTCTAATGTCTAGCTGTCACAAGGGTAGGCAACCTTGGCTCTTTTATGACTTGTGGACTTCAACTCCCAGAATTCCTGAGGCAGCCATGCTGAGGGGAAAGGGAGAGGTTTCCAAGCTGAGCCATGCTAGCTCAGGAATTCTGGGAGTTGAAGTCCACGAGTCATAAAAGAGCCAAGGTTGCCAACACCTGCTCTAGGTCTTTAGGCAGCACAGGGACCTCCAAGTTGACTAAAGATGTGAAATCTAATTTGCTCAAATCAATGCTGGATACGGGGCCCATTGAAAAGAAACTGGCCCTGCTTCCTTCATGATACTTCAAAACATGAGGAGAAACCACTGTTGTGTGTCCCTTTCTGAACAATCCAGTTGGCCTGTGCCATGATTGGCAGGTGTGTTCTTCTAAACCAGGGGTAGGCAACCATGGCTCAGCTTGGAAACCTCTCCCTTTCCCCTCAGCATGGCTGGCTCAGGAATTCTGGGAGTTGAAGTCTACAAGTCATAAAAGAGCCAAGGTTGCCTACCCCTGCGTCTAGTACAAAGCAGTTTATAATCAGAAACATATTGATCCCATAAAATATGTACTTCATTGAACATATAGTTGGTGCTCTAAAGATTAGAATGCCATAACATTTTTGGCAAGGAATGTCGAAGTGCAGATGTCACGTTCTATGAAAAATGGAAAAGAGCACAGAAATGGAAAGTTCTGTTATTGTTGGAAACTTGACAGCCATTCTTTTTTTATTAAATGCTGCCATTGGAACAAATCTGTGAAAATATTAGACAAACTTTGCATGTCATACCTGATGATAACATTGTGTGGATTCCTTGCGTAATGATCTTGAATGACTCTTTTTGTGTTTATTTCTCCCCCCTTGGCCATTTATGATTCTATACAGATAGTTCTCGACTTACAACCCGTTCATTAAATGACAATTCAAACTTACAACGGCACTGAAAAAAGTGACTTATGTCCAGTCCTCACACTTACGACCGTTGCAGCATCTCCGTGGTCAAACCTTGGGTGCTTGGCAATGTGCACAATCCCGGGGTGCTGGGATTGTCACTTGCAAACTTCTTAGGGAGCTTCTGGCAAGCCACGTCAATAGGAGAAACCAGATTTATTTTAATGACCGTATTATTCACTTAACAAACTGTAGTGATTCTCTTAATAGCTGTGGCAAAAAGGTTGTAAAATGGAGCACAGTTCACTTAATAACTGCCTTGCAACAAAAATGCTGGGCTCCATTGTGGTTGCAAGTTGAGAGCCAATCATATCTCTGTTCATTTAGGATCCGTAGCATTTGTTTCAAAATTATTTTTCAATAAAATATTTTACTTGAAAAATAATCGGACACCCAGGAAGCATGTGTAGAAAATTTGAAGATTGTGTATTCCTCTGTTATTAAGGCTTCACAGTTTATTTACTCCGGCTTTTTCCTTTTATTTCTCTTCTTAGTTTATTCCCATGCCTGTCCTGTATGGTGTGTTCCTCTACATGGGTGTTGCCTCCCTCAACGGAGTGCAGGTAAGTGTTGACCCCTGCCTTATGGTCATGTACACCTCTTAACAACTCCGTCACTAAGTGATTGCAATGGTGGGCATTAAGTCAGTACTATCTGTATGTCAATCAGCATACAGGCATGCAAATCTAGGAATAATTGGACCCAGCTAAATCTTTTGTGATTATTTGAAGCTTATCAGTGCCTTATTGATTTTTGATGGTTTATTATTGATTATCAAGTTTCTGGAGAATGTATGAAAGGACTCATATGGTGTTTATACAGGGCCATTTTTTCCCCCTTGCCTACACCATTGTTACATATTTGTTTTCAGGAAGAATAGTTTAAAAAAATCTATTAAGTAACAAGATAGAGCTGCCCTCTGCAGAAATGCTCAGGTTTCATTTTTGGAACAGATTTATTCAATTCAAAGGTTGTCCTCCTGAGATGATAAATCTTACCAGTAACTTTAGATAAGGGTGGCAAGAAACGCACACCTTGGTCTTTTAGCAAATACCCACAAGGTTCCTTGTAAAACAAATGCATGTGAAAGTATCATAAAACATTTAGCGTGGACTTTCTCCCTCAGATCAAGTTCATTTCCTGGTGAGTTCGTGGCTGTATCCATGTGGTTTTCTTGTCAACAGCACAGAAGTGGTTGGCAACACCCTTTGTACAATTTCCCACTTTCTGCATTTGAGCAGATCAAACCCTGTTTTGTGTTTCAAGATCAAAATCAGCTAGATAAGCGTTAACAGACATGCTGTAGCTGTATATCACAACGCCTATGCTTGTCTTAATTAATGCAGTGTTTAAATATCCAGAAAATGGCAAGGGTGTCTAGTAAGCAATAAAGCAGAATGAGAACGTTGTAACTGGTAAATTCTAACTAAGAAACAGCCAGGTGGGTCTTCTGGAAAGTGCATACCACAATTCTAGTATCTCACCATGAATATTCTGCTGCATCAGGAGCAGATTTAACTGCCTTGTAAGGTTTTACCTAAACTAGAGTCTTCTTGAAAGAAAGAAGAGAACATAATCCATAGATATACTCAAGAACATTTGAGACTTGATACAGTCTAACTCTAGGAACGGACTTCATAATTTTT